>NC_045434.1:4697299-4997299 GCF_002776525.5 Piliocolobus tephrosceles | reverse complement strand
TTTACTTTTCCCTCACATTGACTGTGATCAAAACCAAGGAAAAGAAAGGAAAAGAAATAAAGGAATTAGTGAAATGTGCTAATAAAAATTATAAAACTTATCTCCAAAATTGTAAGATATTGTCAGTCTCTTAAATATTGTCATGGTAGGCTGGGCGCAGTGGCTTATACCTGTAATCCCAGCACTTTGGGAGGCTGAGGCAGACGGATCATGAGGTCAGGAGATCAAGACCATCCTGGCCAACACGGTGAAACCCCATCTCTACCAAAAATACAAAAATTAGTGGGGCGTGGCGGTGCGCCCCTGTAGTCTCAGCTATTCGGGGGGCTGAGGCAGGAGAATCGCTTGAACCCGGGAGGCAGAGGTAGTAGTCAGCTTAGATTGCACTGCTGCACTCCAGCCTGGCAACAGAGCAAAACTCTATCTCAAAAAAAAACAAAAGCCTGTAATCCCAGCACTTTGGGAGGCCGAGGCGGGCGGATCACGAGGTCAGGAGATCGAGACTATCCTAGCTAACACGGTGAAACCCCATCTCTACTAAAAAATACAAAAAATTAGCCAGGCGTGGCAGTGGGCGCCTGCAGTCCCAGCTACTCGGGAGGCTGAGGCAGGAGAATGGCGTGAACCCGGGAGACGGAGCTTGCAGTGAGCCGAGATCGCACCACTACACTCCAGCCTGGGCAACAAAGCAAGACTACGTCTCAATAAAGTATCTATATATCTATATATTTAAATATATATTTAAAAATATATATAGTCATAGTACTCTAACTATTATAAAGAAGAAAAGAAAACTCAGCCATAATGCGCCCATGGACTATTGTTCCACTGAGTTTAGAAAATGGGTAAAATAACTTTTCACAATGTTCGCAGCCTACTTGAAAAGAAACTTTGTAAAACATAATAAATCCTATATGTCTGGTTTTCAAAATCTAATAACATGGTTTCAAAAATCATACTTCTGTTAAAACTTTTTACATTTAAAAACACAGGAAAAAGAATATTATGCTTTCCAACATATAAATGTAGTTACATAAAAACAATCATTACATCTCATCAGAATTAATTTCCTCCCATCCATTCAATAGTATTAAGAGCTACACAAATTCCTATCAAGAAATGGAGAACTGCTGTATTAAACTTGCGTTTTAAGTAATGTTTTTAAAATAATGAAAATACTACCATGCAAATACTGGATTTACTTCATGACTCACCTCTCCCCCATTAACATATTCCATCACAAAACACAAACGGTCTTTTGTCTGGAAGGAATATTTCAAGGACTTGAAATAAAAAAAAAAGAAAAAATGTTATATTATAATCCTGTATTCTTATAATAATAATTGTACTAAAAATAGAACACTTAGAAATAGTAAGCATGACTGATGAAAAGAATTGTTATTGTTTCTTAAGAGTTTATTTACTACTTAAAAGTGCTTAAGAGTTTACGAGAAACATAAAACAAATGTTTAGTTCACAATAGGTATTATTACAAGAAAAATTAAAATTAAAATTTCAAGTAAAAGTAAACTTAATTGCAACAAGCACTTCTCAATCTAATGTGCCATTGATTTGAAGCTGCATTAGTACTCGAAGTGCTCATCCATGCAATCTTACAGCGTGGCCAACAAATTACGCTAGTTGAAGTTCCTTATGAATCTAGCTACAGTTGTTAAACTCAGGTTTCTAATACAATGACAACATCACTTTTTGCATATTGACTGCATAACAGAACCCAACCCAACAGAGTTGGTTTATATAATTTTGTAGGTTATATATAGGTTATTAAAACAATACCAAAAGGCTATCTTATTATACTAGACAATAAATACACCAAAAAAGGTAGCAAAGTAAGTCTAGGTATCTACTGACAGCTCTGAAAATGTCTATTTCAGATATTCCAAATAGTGCAAAGGGTTCCACTTTTGAAAGTCTAGCTATGCTAATTTTTAATCTCAATATAGTTCATTGGAACAAGGAAAATACAGAAACTACCAATTATCCCTATATTACAAGGAATCTAAGAACAGAACTAAAAAATCCAGTTTCTTTCAAAACAACTACATTGTAGGCATATCATATAATCACAGTTTATTCTCTGTCTCATGAAAAAAACATAGCATGGCTTATCCCCCCTCTAATGTATTTAGCATTCCCATATTTCTTAAAGCACTCTATCCCTCAAAGAAGTCTCATTGCTATAAAATATTTTCAATAAACATTTCTGCCTTTCATATTTGAAGAAATGCTTCTGATCATTAAAATATTTATCAGAAGCCAATAAAACAAACATAAAATCTTGACACTTAAGAAATTTTTAAAAATCTGTCATCTCCTCAATAGTCTCCTTAAAACGCCACAGGTAATCTATTAATTCTAGGGTTTGTTTTTGTTTTTAACGGCAAGAGATTCATGGGAGAAAAAAATTTTCAAAAAAAAGTAATAAATGCATAATGGGAAGAATTATCAATGCATACATACTGTAAAAATCCATACATTCTAATAAGTTATAGGAAATTTGACTATGGTCTTTCCACAAAGAAAATGGGTATCTAAATGAATAGTATTTTTCACAATTTAATTTCTAACACAAAATTCCTTAAATTTCAAATGTTATAACATCTGTCCTCTAGTCACTTACTGTTAAAAAGGGATGTCTAGTGTTCTTTAATACTCTGCTTTCAGTTAGAGTGTGTGCCACTTCATCCTACAAAAGAAAAAAAGGCAAACCTTCAATATATGTTTTGAGCACTGATAATAATAATTTCACTATTTCTCTAAAATTGTAAGTAGTTAAGCCCAGAGATTGAAAAGGATTTTAAAACACAGTGGCATGCCTCCTTTACCACTCAGCATTCTCTCCACCAAAATACAAAAAAACTCAAATTAATGATGTAATTCATATGGCTGTATAAGTTCATATAAATTCAATCATACTTAATCAAAGTATATCAAGAATGATATAAAAATCAGCCAGAAAATTATCAGGGAGGATTTATCAACTAATATTTCAGCATGAGGTAATTTAATATCTCCATGTTTGTAATCCATTTTATTCAGGGGGATGAAAGGATATATTTCACAATAAATATAGAATCTAAAAGTCTCCTACTTTAAAGAAATTAGTTATTAGAACACAGAATACACAAGCAATATTTAGTTCTAAATTACACATTTTAGAAATAGAAAGGAACAGAGTATAAAAATATATACCTTTCTGCTTGTGGCTTTTTGCTTTTTTAGTTTGTTTTTGAGAGACAAGTTCTTGCTCTGTTGACCAGGATGGAGTACGCTGGTACAATCATAGCTCACTGTAACCTTGAACTCCTGGACTCAAGCATTCCTCCTGCCTCAGCCTCCTGAGTAGCTGGGATTACAGATGTGAGGCGCCATGCCTAGCCTTATGCACTTCCTTGTTTATTTTTTTAGAGATAGGGTCTTGCTATGTTGTCCAGGCTGAGCTCAAATTCCTGAGGATCAAAGAATCCTCCAGCTTCAGACTCCCAAGTACCTGAGACTGCAGGATTTTTTTCCTTTGGTTGCGGGGGGGCAGGTGTTACACTTTTTTTTTTTATTTCAATAGGTTTTTGGGAAACAGGTGGTGTTTAGTTATATGAATAAGTTCTTTAGTGGTGATTTCTGAGATTTCGGTGCACCCATCACCTGAGAAGCATACACTGTGCCCAATGTGTAGTCTTTTATCCCTCACCCTGCTTCCATCCTTTCCCCCAACTCCCCAAAGTCCACTATATATTTCTTATGCTTTTTCGTCCTCATAGCTTAGCTCCAGAGAATACAGGTTTAATGTGCTTCTTTAAAAAAAAAAAAAAAGGGCTCACAATCCTCCTACTGTAGGTGATCATTTTAAAATGTAAGTATATTTCAAACCAAAAATAAACTAAGAATGTTTTCCCCAACTTTGGGCATAATCTCATATTGCTATCAAAAGCAAACTAGTGTTTTCTCCAACATATGGAGAACTGGAGTTAATGTTTCATATTTTAGAAGTAACACTATCATAAAGAAGAAACGAAAGGAAGATAACTGCTGAAGCTAACAGAGCATCTCTGTTCTTCAATTCTGGCAAGATCTTAAAGCCCTTGCTGAATCAATTTCTTAACACTATCAGAAAAATCAAAATTAGATATAAGAAAGACATGAAAAGCAAAACATCAGGACACTGCATTATATTTGTTATCGTTATAAAAATATTTGACCTTAAACTCAAAAGATAATAACTAGATTAATCAAAGAAGCTAAGATCCTACAACCATTCCCAGAAGGTCAGATCAATCGTGTCTGAACAGAAAGTATAATTAACAACAAGTGAAGGAAAGCATAAACATCAAATCATCTCAGTCTTAGTTGTTTTATAGGAGTCTGTTTTAAGTGCTCAATTTGAAAGCCATTGTCATATCGTACTATAGTCCCTAAGTTAATTAGAATAGCAAACACTGCAAAACAAAATAAATCAGAAGCAGAAATGACACCAGAACTTACTGATTTCCATATGTACTGTGCCTAACATAATGGTAAGCATACAGCAGGTACTTAATAAATGTCTATTGAACTGAATTGTGTATCACAGATGTCATAGAATTCCCAGATGTCAAGTGTGCAAGAGTTCATTCATTCATCCATCCAGCCATCCAGTCATCCACCCAACTCCTTCAACACATATGCAACAAGTATCTTCTGGGTATTCGTCTGCATATCAGAGACAGGACACTGAACAAACAGACAAAATTCTCTGCTCTCATGGAGCTTTAATTCTACCTACATGGTGATCAGTGGAATGAGAAAAACCAGAGAAGGGGATACTACTGTCAGTGATCACAGAGGGAGTATGAAATACACGATTAAGCATTATACAAGTGGCTATTTTGTGATATACTGAACCAAGTCCATTCACTGAAAAAAAAACTGCTGATGTGCACTCACTAATTGCTAAGAATAGTGCTGGTATAAAGTAACTTAATAAAAAAGATAAGATTCCATTGTTCATGGAGTTCACAGGCTAGTGGAAAACACAAGCAAGTAAATTATCCAACTTAAACAATTACTCCTTCTGATAAGTGGTATTAAGGAAAAAGTGGAGGTTATCCACTATTGTAAATGGGGCTGTAAGGGAAAACCAATGCTACTGGAAGAGTGTAAGTTGGATATTGTGATGGTGTGGGACACGGAGAAAGTGATGGGGTGTGGTTAACATGTTTGTAAAAGTCTATTCATGTTCTTCTAAGAAGGATCAATTAGGAAAGTATTATAGTATCCCAAGAGAGAAGTGAGGATGGCTTGGACTACTATGGTGGCAGCAGGAACAAGAAAAAGGGGATAGTTTTGAGATATCAAGTTAACAGTAATAATATAAAAGTTACATGCCTCCAACATGAGAGTGAATCATAGAAATTTGTATAGGGAGTTCAGAAAGAAATTCACAGAAGATAACATTTACCTGTTATGGTTTAAGATGTTAAGTGATCTGGGTCAATAAATTAGGAAAAGACTAAGGAAAAGTATGTATGAAATTTATTTGGAAGTAGAAAAGATATTCTAGTGCCTTGAAAAATGTCAGTGGGGTATTACATTCTATTTTGTTAAAACAAGCTTATCACACATAATAGTTATTTCTCTAAATCACTTAGTAAGTTTCATGAGGGAAGACTTTTTTATCCCCTAAATTTGTAATCTGACCACATGCAAGGAACCCAGTAAAGACGTATGGAGGCAAAAGCAAAAACAGTATTTCTTTGTTATGAGAATGGAACTGGAATGAACACCATGTACATATCAAAATGTATTTTCTAACATATTTTATAGCTGATCAGATTCGAATTTCTTCCCATTAATGCATATTTAATGGTACTGTATTTCACATACTAATTAGTTTCTGCTATGAAGATAAGGTATGTGCAAGCTAAAAAGTAAACATAGATGCCAATAATTTTTAATTACAGTTAAAAGCAACATGTCAAAACAAGAAGTTAAAAATAATGGTAGTAAAACAGTGACTAAAACAATGTGATGCCTTTCAAAAAATCCATTTGTTGATCATAATTATAAAGAGTTCTAGCAATGCTTGGGTATACAATATATTTTTTTCATGGAAAAGCTTTTGAAATACAAATTTACATATATTATCCATGATAAAATAGGAAATAATGAACTTTTAAATATAATTTATTTCATGAAAAGAAGCACTAGGGGAAATGGGATTTTATTTCCTGAGGCAGAGGAATAGTCTTCCTTTTAATATTTATTTTCCTGATCCTCTCCAATTTATCATTCACCCTCTACTACACATGATCTAAAGTTCTCCTTTCATCTGACCCTCTCAATGTTTTGCGGTAGTTAGGTTATTTGAGGGAATGAAGTGTAGGAGACGGCAAAGAAGAGGAGAAAAAGAAAATTTCTACTCTTAATTATCAAGAACACCACGAGTGTCATCTCCTTTAATCCCTGCACCAACTGATTCCACATCTAAGTTCAACATTAAAGGTCATTTCCAATTCAAAAAACTGCCTTCCATCTTCAAACAACCTACTATTTACTTCACTAGGTACTCTGCTCACATTATTTTCTCCCAAATTGACCACAAATCTAGTTGAAATCAAGACACATTCTGTCTAAACCATTTCCTTCATCCACCCAGAGCTATACATGAGACCCAGAGGAAGACAGGAATCAGGTGGGAGAAACAGGAGGAAGAGAGTAGAGAAGTGTTACTTTGGCACATATTTTTTGATACATAATAGTTGTATACATTTCGGGGTTGTTTTATGTTGTTTTGACACATTCCACATGTGTAATGACCAAATCAGGGTAATGGGGATATTCATCACCTCAAACCTTTAACTTTTCTTTATGCTGGAGACATTCAAATTCTTCTCTTCCAGCTATTTTTAAATACACAGTAGATGGTTGCTAACTATAGTCAGCCTACTGAACTATCTAACACTAGGTCTTATTACAACTATACTTCTGTATCTATTAATCAACTTCATCTCCCCATCCCTCTACCATTCCCAGCCTCTAGGAACAACCAATCCACTGTCTACTTTGATGCAATCCCATTTTTTAGATCCCACGTAAGAACAAGAATGTGCATGCAATACTTGTCTTTCTGTGCCTGGCTTATTTAACATAATGGGTTCCATTTCCATCAATGTTGCTGCAAGTGACATGATTTCATTCTTTGTATGGCTAAATAATATTCCACTCTGTATGTTTATCACATTTATCCTTTCAGTCATTGATGGGCACTCAGGCTGATCACATATTTTGGCTGTGGTGAATAGTGCTGCAATAAACCTAAGGGTGTAGATGTCTCCCGGATACCATGATTTCATTTTGGATATATATATGGTAGTTCTATTTTTAGTTTTTGAGGAACTTTCATATGGTTTTCTATAGTTGCTATACTGATTTACATTCCCACCAACAGCATAGGAGAGTTCATTTTAGCATCCGTGATTTTTTTTTTTTTTTTTGATAAAAGTCATTGTAACTGGGGTGAGATGATGATACGGTCAGGTCCCCACCCAAGTCTCATCTTGAATTGTAATCTCCATAATCCCTAAATGTCGAGGGAGAGACTTTCTGGGAGGTGACTGGATCGGGGGGGCAGTGTACCCCATGCTGTTCTTGTGACAGTGAGTGAATTCTCAGGAGATCTGATGGTGTTACAAGTGTCTGACAGTTTCTCCTTCACACACTCGCTCTTTCTTCGCCTGACACCACATAAGACATGCCTCTTCCCCCTTCCACCATGACTGTACGTTTCCTGAGGCCTCCCCAGCCATGCAGAACTGTGAATCAATTAAACCTCTTTTCTTTATAAACGACCCAGTCTTGGGCAGTTCTTTATAGCAGTGTGAGAATGAACTAATACAGATGATATCACATTGTGGTTTTGATTTGCATTTCCCTGATGATGGGACACACTTTTACAAATTAAACTACAATGGTTATCAGTGATTATTATTTACTTTTCCACTGTCTCAACAAGCCATATGTTAGCAACCTATACTTTTTTTCCCCACCAGAGGAGAGATGTCACACTTATCAAGCTCTAAATTTTGGATTCTAACTTTTGTTTCTTGAAAACTTGAGCACTGGCCCAGATAATGACTTCTAATACTTCTTCCATTCTCCAACTGTCAGACTGTTTTCTGTTCCTTGATTTCTATTCCTTTTTTTGAAGACTTCTCACCTTGATGGAGAAGATGAAAGCACCATTGTTCTTTGTTAACTACAAACATTATTGCACCTTTCTCGAGCACTGTGTTTGATACTTTGTTCTTGATGCTTCTGTTCCAAATATTCCTTAGATGGAGGGCTACATGAACTCCTTTGACTTCCATCATGATATAATCACTTTGGACTCCAGTCTTTCTTCTGCCTCTCTCATTCGCAGTATTGGGACAAGTTCATCTCTACCCTCTTAACTCTGTATTTCACATCTAAAGATAAATTTACACAAACATATTGACTAACACTATTGGAATCTCCCGCCAATCTCAGTTGAATCTTCTGAGGCCTCTTTCACCCATTGCTACTTAGGTCATTTTTCATTTTCTCAGGATGGTTGTTTCAAATATTTCCCAGGCCTTCTCCCTTGCCTGGTATGTATACTTAAATGTACACACTAACCCTTACCTAGTCAAGCTACTAAGCTAAGACTAGAACCCAGGTCTGTGCTGACTTCTAAGCACAGAAGCTTTTCATTTATTTGTCTCTCTTTATCTCAACCTCACTCATTCACACTTTCAAAATGCAATCTTACTTCCTACTGAGAAGAGAAGCCATAAACATAACATTTAACACATTTGATTCCTCCTTCCTCCTGAAAACATGTTCTTCTCTTGGGTGCCAGGACATCCTAATCTCTTCATTTTCCTCCTCCTCAGTGACTGTCTTTCCTCAGTCTCAATTGTTGCTTCCTTTGCTCTGAAACCCTTATTCTGTAAGCATCTCCAGGGCTCAGTCCTCAGAATTCTCTTCACTGGGTATACTCTTCCTTTGGTGAACTCATTCAGACTATGGCTCTAATACAGGATATATGCTGACAGACTACCAAATTTATACCTCAAATTTAGACTTCTTTCCTAAACTCAAGAAATGCCTATTTGGCATGGATGTATAATCAATGACATAAACTAGAGTATCTAACAAAAACAGCAAATCTGACATGTCTAAAACCTAATTCCAAATCTCCCTTCGAAAAGTTTCTCCTGCAATCAACTTCATTGTAGTGAATGGCAACACCGTGCTTTCAGTTGCTTAGACCAAACATCTTAACAATGATCTCCAACTCCTTTTTTTTCCACCCATACTCTACATTCAATCTGTCAGGCAATCCTGTTGGTTCTTCATCAAAATACACCCAAGATCTCATTATCATCACTACCTCCACTGCTACTACCCTAGTACAAGCCACTATCATCAATTATCTAGATTACTGCTGTAATTAGCAAACTATCTGCTTCCAATCCACAGTCTATTGTCAACACTGCAGCCAAAGTGATACTGAAAACTAGGTTGTGTTACTACACAGCATAACAATTTCCAAAGGCTTCCCACTTCATTCACAGTAAAAGCCAATATCCTTACAAACAATCCTACACCATTCTTGTTCCACACCATGCTAGACTCCTAGCTATTCAAAGAATGTGTTACAATGTGCTAAGTAAGCTCCCTCCTCAGGGCCTTCTCAATTGCTATTTCCCCTTGCTGGGAACACTCTTCCTTCAAAATATCTAAAGGACTTGCTTCCTGATCTCCTTCAAATGCTTGCTGAAATTTCACCTTTCAGTAAGCCCTTCCATAACCATTCTATTTCAAACTGCATTAAGTCCCAAAAATCACTACCGTCATTATTCCTTATTTCCCTACTCCAGTTTTCTCTGTAGTGTGTGTGGATTAGTTTCTTACATACTCTATGGTTTATTTATTTATTATGTGTATTATTTATTCTCTAATTCCTGACTTGAATATAATTTCCCACAGGAGAGGAGTCTGTCAGTTGTATTCTTTCAAATGTTCCCAGTGCCTAGAGCAGTACCTAGCAAATAACTAGGTGTTTGATGTATATTTATTGAAATAATGAGTGAATGAACTAGTAAATAATGAATAATCTTGTTACATGCTGCTGAAGAACAGAAGCTACACGAACTGCATGAAATAATTCTAGAACATAAATCAATGAAATCATACTCCCAACAGAACAATGACAGCTGATGAAGGTATGAAGGTATAGCAGATCAAACCATTATCTGCTTCCTACAATAAACTACAATCATTGATGCAATGTTTAATATGGAAGTTCAAAAGATTATGAAAGAAGAGAACAAAGTAACTGGCTGATCACGTTAAGAGATTTTGGTTAAGATTCACCAGTAAGAACTTAAGAGTCCAAGGAAAAAGAGATGCCAGTAATCAAGCAAACACACTGGGCTGTTATTTTAATGGCAGAAAAAGGGTAACACATCAGGCCTGGGTTGCCCAAACTCTACATATTTCCAAAAGTCAGTCTTCAGAATTGGCCCTTGGCCAACTTCTGGGAAATGAATTCTGAGCCTCTGAAATATTCTGCCTGGTCAGCGTATTTTTGTATGCTGGAGATCTTGGGCCACATGGTACCAGTTTGACTAGATAGTTTATGCTAACAACAGGATGTATGTTTAACACTTCGTGCCTGATTTTGCTCTGAGAGGTTGGAATCTGAGCATCTCAGGGCAGTCATGCAGCTACTGCTTGCCTATGTGACTGACTCCTAATAAAAACCCTGGACACGAAGGCTCAGGTAAGCTTCTTTAGTTGACAACACTTCACAGCTGGGAGAAGTAAGTGCATCTGTGACGGTTAATTTTATGTGTCAACGTGACTGGATTAAGGAATACCTAGAGAACTGGTAAAGCATTACTAATAGATGTGTCTGTGTTTCCAGAGGAGACTGGAATGTGAATTGATGGACTGAGTGACGAATATTCACCCACAATGTTAGCAGACACCATCCAATCAACTAGGGGCCCAAATAGGGACAAACAAGCAAAGAAAAGGTGCTCTCCTGGAACTGGACACTCTTCCTCTCCTGTCCTTGGACACCAGAACTCTAGGCTCTCTGACATTTGGACTCCAGGATTTATACCAGCAACTCCACAGTTTCCTACCAAAACCCAGGTTCCCAGCCCTTAGCCTCAGACTAAGAACTACACCATCATTTTCCCAGGTTCTGAGGTTTTGGAACTTGGACTGAGATACATTACCAGCATCCCAAGGTCTCCAGCTTCCAGATAGCCTGTCTTGGGAATTTTCAGCCTCCATGATCACATAAGCCAATTTCTCAGTGAATCCTCTCTCATATATATATATGTATCTGATTGGGTCTCTCTGGAGACCCTTGACTTCACTACATCATCCATGTGACTCCACTGGAAGAAGATACCTTAAAGCTTGCACTTGGTTTCTCCAGGATTTTGTTCCATGTGGTTTTCCCTTTGCTGATTTTAATCTGTACCTTTTCACTATCATAAACAATAACCATGAGTCTTTTCTGAGTCTTGTGAGTCATGACTCACTGAGCCTGAGAGTGGTCTTAGGGACAGCTGACACAGTTGGCATCATAAGTAGGACTCATTAAAGCATGGCAAAAACATTGTTTCAAAAACGGAAGAATGACAGGGCAGACAATGATAAACTCTGATGCCTAAATGGGTATACAGTCACCAATGGCATGAGACGGCAGCTGTACTGTGCTAAGTTACTACATATAGAAGTTGTCAAAGGAATTTAGAAATGACAGACCAAAATCTCAAGGACTTAGATCACCAGATACACAAAGAAATGCAAAATGATGAGAAACAAGCTAAATACACAATCCACTGGTAACTTGTACTTTTTTCCCTACATGTAAGATTTTTATTACAATTTGATTTGCATTTTAAAGGAAATTATAAAATGTATCCACTTTTTTTTAAAGACAAAAATTTAATTATAAAACATGATAAACTTCCAGGTTAAAATTAGGCTGATTGGAATAACAAACTCTTAAATCATCATTTTCCACCTCCACATCAAGAATAACCATCTAATCAACCATACTATAACAGCAAGATAGCACTGAGACTTGAGTAAATAGGAAAACTAAAGAGCTCTTCCAGCCCCAGACCATGAATATTTTTATGCCTTCTTATAGTGCTGAACGGCAACCACATCATCACCAAAAGTTAAGTCATAACTATTTCACCATACTTCTCTTATAAAATATGTTTCTTTGTCATCCCATTTCTGTATGTCAATGAGTTTGTCTCTATCCAGACTAACAACAAACTTGCAGTTTCTGTCATCTGTAGTGGTTTTATCAAACTCTTCTCCCAGATGGAAACTAACCTCTATGTTCTTGAACATACTTCGAATCCTGATCACCACCTTTGGTCTCCTTCTTGACTGATAATTACTGTTGGTTTGTTCACATTTCCCACCTGCCTAGTGACAAAGCCCATGCCTAGAGCCTTCATGTACTCATCAAAGTTCTGTCAGCCAGCTTCCAAGTATTACAGAAAGCCTTCCTCCATCCTTGCCCTTTCCCCACTTTAGAGACAGAAATGAGGCCTGTTTTTTTTTTTTTTCTTTGAGAGGGAGTCTCGCTCTGTCTCCCAGGCTGGAGTGCAGTGGCATGATCTCGGATCACTGCAACCTCTGCCTTCTGGGTTCCAGTGATTCTCCTGCCTCAGCCCCTCAAGTAGCTGGGATTACAGGCGCACGCCACCAAGCCAAGCTAGTTTTTCGTATTTTTAGTAGAGACGGGGTTTCACCATGTTGGCCAGGCTGGTCTCAAACTCCTGGCCTTGAGTGATCCACCCGTCTTGGCCTCCCAATGTGCTGGGATTACAAACGTGAGCCACTGCGCCTGGCCCAGTGTGCCGTATTTTAAAACAGCTAAAATGAAAGCAAAAGAGAGTGTTAAGGAAATCCTGATGCTCAAAAAGCTCGGATTTTGGTTAAGCTGAGCTATGACGGTTAGCCTCCAGGATACAACCCAGTGGAAAATTATGCTGAAAAAAAGGGACAGCATTTCTATGGCCTTTGACCACCAGGAACATTGTCCAAATGGTGGGTGACAAAACCATGATACTACTAGAAGCAGGGGTTATGTGTGTGAAGGAGTTATCTCGCCTTGTGAATTGGTATTCATCGGGTTCCTGAAAAACAATTAAGAAAAGAGACTGTGAGAGTGACTAACTTGGGAGCAGTATCTTTGATTCTGAATGTTGCAGAATGAAGAAGTCTGCTTGGAGTTGATGCAGGAACCACAACTTACTACTGAACAATCATAGATGGTTGTACATGATCCAAACACACAACAGATTGTTCCTAAAGGGACAGCTAGTCTGCTGGACTGGGTAAAAGCCATTGTGAAATTTGTTTACCCTGAAAAGGGAAATGGTCCTTCCCCTCCTTTAAATGCCAAGTGGCACTCCATACATGACATAGCTGATAAGCTGCATACGCAAACCATGCTGGATTAACTTCATGGTCATCAAGATGTTTGTTCACCCTTAATATGCCCTTTAGATCATGGTAAATACTGTGACTAAAAGGGCCCCTCTATGCCGGCATCTGATATAACTGCTGCAAAATCTATCAATGATCCAAGAAATGTGTCCGATTTGTTGTCTCACCTTCTTACTATGGGTCTTACAGATGCTAAGAAAATAAGACTGAATCACAAGTGAATGGGTAAAGACAAAACAGAGAGTCAAGGAAGTCCCAAGCAGGATGAAATTTTAAACAGTTACTAAGAGATGGGATGAATAAAATGGACACTGATGTTAACACAAAGGTCTTAATGCTACATTATCAGAAGTTAGGCTTACCAATGGGAGCTCCTCTTAGTCCCCCAACACTGAAGGGCCCTAAACAAATACACTCTATATACCCTAATTTCAAGCAATGCACCAAGCTGGGAGGCAAAAATGACAATGAAGAACCTCAGTCCAAATCATCAGAGGTGATGGGCTACCAAATTAATCAGGATGAGGATTGACACAGAACCAGGGTTTTTTTTTTTAAGTAATCTCCAAGTAGGAACTGAAGGCCATAAGCACACCTATAGGTACAACAGAAGGTAAAAAGGAAAGCTTCCAGGGGTTCCTGACACAGAATTCAGTGCCTCTGATCCAAAACCTATTGGTAAAGTCCTAGCAGGGGCAATAATGAGAAAGACAGGATATGAGGATGAAATGGTTGACAGGATTAAATTAAAATTTGGATGAAAATTAGTATGTTTGAATGAATCATGTGAAGTACTTGCATCCACATTACCCGAATATGTTTTGGGGAAGGATATTATTCTGACCAGGGAAAGCTTCAGCGACTATACTGCAGAAATCTTGCTAGTTTTCCCTTCAGTCAGAACATGCTAAATGAGAATCTATGGAACTTGCCCAGCTCACATAGGTTGTTAATTTGAAACAGTATCATGGTTGACCAAAAGAGATTTAGCACATTAATTAACAACATGTTCGACACTGGAGTGCTATTACCAACAAATTCTCTGTGTCGTGCATGAAAAAGGTGAATGACTCATGAAAACTCACAGCAGATAATCAAGACGTGAATAATGTAGTGTCATCTATAGCATCAGCAGTCTCTGACATGGTTTCAGAAGTTCCCAAAATAAAACAACCTAAAAGAGACATACTCAGCCAGACATAGTGGCTCACACCTGTAATCCCAGCACTTTGGGAGGCCAAGGCAGAAGGATCACTTGAGTCCAGGAGTTTGAGACTAGCCTGGGTAACAAAGTGAGACCCTGTTTCAATTTAAAAGAGAGAGAGAGAGAGAGAGAGACTGATTGATCTTGCCAATACTTTTTCTTGGTCCCAATCTCAGGAAAAAACCAACTGCACTTTGCCTTCAAGTAGGAATGATCCCAATTTACACTTACTGCACTGCTACAGGTTTATCTGCATTCATCAGCTCACCATTATAATTTGTTTTGAAGGGATTTTGACTTGATACAGGTCCAGAATACAATAATATACTACAGTGATGACATGATGACGGTACCAGAAACCTAAGAACAAGCTAGGGCTGACCTGAAAATAGTGGTGGCTCACAGGAATACCACAGGCTAGAGGATAAATCCAGCAAATACCCCAGGGTCTACCAAACTGGAATTCTTACGAATAACCTCGGCAGGAACCACCCATAACATTCTACAGGCAACTAAAATTAAATTGCTGTTATTACATAACCATGAAAGTAAGCAAGAAGCATCCACTGCACCTGGTTTGTTTGAGTTTTGCAGAAGAAAAATTCTGTATCTGGGGACTAGTGCTAAATCCAATCTGTAAAACTACCTGAAAGGACACATAGGAATGGAGACCTCAACTACAGCAGGCTATTATCTAAGTTGCAGTGGATCAATCAGTGCCTTTGGGTCCTTATGATATACACTCAGATAGGATTTTAGAAGTATCTGCAATTCATACTTAAACAGACTGGAGCTTATGGCAAAAAGCCCATGAATGCTGTCCAGCAGCAACCACTGGGATCATGGGCCAGACAAGAAAGTACAGAACACATCATTAGAGAGATGATAAAAGAGAACACATCATTAGAGAGACGATGCTACTGGGCATTAACTGAAACTGTCTTTATGACTAAAGGATATAACACAATCCTAAAACTTAAAATACCCATGTCTTGGGTAATGTCAGAGAAACACTCTAACGAGTACCTATAACAAAATGAAAATGGCTTAACAGGAATGTGCTGAGGAATGCAAGAAGATACTTACCATATTTGATAGAAGAAAACCTTTTTTTTTTTTTTTGAGACAGGGTCTCACTTTGTATCACCCAGTCTGAATACAGCACCCAGTCTGAATACAGTGGGGGCAATCACAACTCACTGCAGTCTTGACCTCCCAGGCTCAAGCAATCCCACATCTCAGCCAACTGAGTAGCTAGTATTACCAGATGCATGCCACCATATCTGGATAATTTTTATTTTTTGTAGAGATGAGAGTCTCACTATGTTGCCCAGGCTGAGTCTGAACTCCTGGACTCAAGCGATTCTCCTGCCTTGGCCTCCCAAAGTGTTGAGATTACAGCCATGAGTCATCAGGTTTGGCCTCCTCTTTTCTTCTAGACCAACTTTGGAACCATCTGTGAAGCTACCAGATTCTATTGCCACATCCTACTTTTCAAATGTTAGTGTCTTACAAACAGCTCTCACTGACCACCAAAAAGTGGCTGGTTTTACAGATGATGGCAGTTCAAAGGTGATCAGCCAGCATCCTGTTTGGAAGGCTGTCACACTGTGACTGACTGATGTGAAACTGACTGAAGAACAAATCAGCTCAAAGGGCTCAGTTGTACACTGTTTTCCTTGCAATGATGGAAGAACTAAACAAACATAACCGTGAAGTGTGGATGTACACTCATGAATGCGCTGTGGCCATTTGCCTGGCCATATGGTCAGGCTGATAGGCGGTGAAAAACTAGACTATTAAATGGATGTGCCAGGCATGGTGGCTCATGCCTGTAATCCCAGCACTTTGGGAGGCCGAGGCAGGTGGATCACCTGAGGTCAGAAGTTTGAGACCAGCCAGACCAACATGGTGGAAACCCGTCTCTACTAAACACAAAAAGTTAGCCAGGTGTGGTGGTGAATGCCTGTAATCTCAGCTACTTGGGAGGCTGAGGCAGGAGAATCTCTTGAACCTGGGAGGCGGAGGTTGCAGTGAGCTGAGTTTGTGTCACTGCATTCCAGCCTGGGCAACAAGAGCGAAACCCTATCTCAAAATAGATAAATAAATAAAATAAATAATAAATGGATGGATTATTAATAGGAGAATCTCTTGAACCTGGGAGGTGGAGGTTGCAGTGAGCTGAGTTTGCATCATTGCATTCCAGCCTGGGCAACAAGAGCGAAACCACATCTCAAAATAGATAAATAAATAAAATAAATAATAAATAGATGGATTATTAATGAGGCATGGCTCTATAAGAATCATTATGGGAATTTAAGGGGTGAATTAAAGTAGGACATGTTGATGGTCATCAAAACAACTTCCTTCAGGATCAGGAGATGATTGGAACCAGCAAGTGGATGTCCCAGCATGCTTGTCTGAGGTGGCTATCTGGGTCCCCAAAATGAGTAGATATGGGAGATATGCAGCAATGCAGAGATGGGCTGGCCAGTGATGTATTCCTCTTGTACCCTCTGATGCACAAAATTCCAGAAAGAGCCATCCTGTCTGCCAGAAAGGGAGAGAGAGACTGCAGATGACTATGGCATATATTCCCAAGAAAAAAGTTCCCCCACTCCCATACATAGTTGGCAAGTACACTACACTGAGCTACTGCCACTATCCCCAGGAGACTATAAATGGTCATTCTTGGAAATAGACATTTACACTGGATTGAGCTTTGCATAACCAATGGTAGATACAAAAGCGCAAAATACTGTAAGATGACTGGAACAGAAGGTACTGCGCCCCCAAGTTACATGTCTTCAGACCAAAGAACATACTTTATAGCCCATACTATCCAAAAACAAGCAAAGAGGTTATCATATCAAATAGACGTATCATGTCAGATATCATCCTCAGAGTAACAGTCTGATAGAGAACAGGAATGGGAAATAAAAACATTTGTTGGCTAAACAAATGTACGCTTCACAAATGTATGCTCACACTCAACCTGAGGATGGCTACAGGAAGGTCCCTGCTCCATAGATTCCTCCACTTTTCTGGACATGGGGAAGAAGGGGTGGAGGAGCATGATGTTATCCCTACAGAATTCTTAGCTACATCACCTCAACTTTCCTTTCTCCTACATAATGCAGTGGTCCTGGGAGTGGCAAGACAATTGTGGATGCCCAAAGCAGGAATGATCCCTAAGCAAGAAACTCTAATTAGACTTTTCAACCATTATTCCAAAACTCCTAAGGGCCTAATGGGATGGACTGTGCCTTCACGCCATGTGGAGCTGACAGTGAATGCAGCTGCACTGCCTAGTAGTCAAGAGAGTCCCCTAGCTCGGTAACCATGCAATTCAACTCTGAAAGAATATGAAGGCACTGAGGAAGAGGCACTTAGTAGACTACTATTACTGCAGGCAATCTGATTCAGATATCCCTTCCAAAGGTGGAAAAGTTCACATTTCTGGGTACCTGACTGTATTCATTTCCTGTGGCCTCTATAACAAAATACCACCAAAACTTGATGGCTTAAAACAACAAAAAATTGGCCATGCGCGGTGGCTCACACCTGTAATCCTAGCACTTTGGGAGGCTGAGGTGGGCAGATGACCTGAGGTCAGGAGTTTGAGATCAGCCTGACCAACATGGAGAAACCCCATCTCTACTAAAAATACAAAATTAGCCAGGCCTGGTGGCACATGCCTGTAATCCCAGCTACTCAGGAGACTGAGGCAGCAGAATCCCTTGAACCCAGGAGGCAGAGGTTGCAGTGAGCCGAGATCGTGCCATTGAACTCCAGCCTGGGCAATAAGAGCGAAACTCCATTTCAAAAAACAAAACAAAACAAAACAAAAAAATCACGAAAAATTTCTCATAGTTCTGGATACCAGAAGTACAAAATCAAGACTGGCAGAGACATGATCCCTCCAGAGGCTCTGAAGAAGAATCCATTCCATGCCTTTCTCTTAGTTTCTGGAAGCTGCTGGCAGTCCTTGACATTTCCTAGCTTGAAGCTGCATCACTCCGACCTCTGCCACCTTTATATCACCTTCTCCTCTGTATAGGTGAAATCTCTATCTGCATCACTCCAACAAGGACACTTCTCATTAGATTTAGGTCCCTCCCGGATAATCAAGGATGATCTACTTAAGATTCTTAACTTAATTTTATCTGCATAACTATATATGCATACACCCTTTTTCCAAATAAAGCAAGAGTTAATAGGTTCCAGGGAATAGGATGTGAACATATTATTTTAGGGGCCACCACTCAACCCACTATAGTTGATTCCATCCTAACATTCACCCCACCCCAATATCCCCAAAAGTCTCAAAAGTCTCAACCAATACAGTATCAAATCGAAGTCCAAAATCTCACTTAAGCATCATCAGCTCACAAGTCCCAAGTGTTATCACCCAATCAGGAATGGGTGAGACTCTGTACATAATCCACCCTGGGACAAAATTCCTCTAAATCTGTGGACCTCTCACACTAGAAAACAAGTTATCTGCTTCCAAAACACAATGGCAGAAAAGGCCTAGGATAGATATTCCAATTCAGAAAGGGAGAAGTTGGAAGAAATAAAAACATCACTGATTCCAAGCAAGTTCTAAACCCAGCAGGGGAAATTCGATTTCAAGGTCTATAACTAATCCTCAGTAATTTGCATTTCTGTCCTCTAGGCCCATGGTGGCTCCATCAACTTCTGTCTTTGCAACCCTGGTGGCTCCATCACCCTCTGTCTCTGGCCGCCAATTCATTCTTGCTTTTTTTTAAAACTATAACATGCTTTCAGCTGACATCCATCCACTATACCATTTCTTTTACAATGACAGGGTTTATAACATTTTCAGTCTGTTCTGTAACCATACTTGAGTCTTCGGTGCTTTGTCTTTTGATAAATTCTAAAAACTGAACACTAATTTGGTGTTTGCGATGGTATAAGTAAATGAATATTCTTCATGGGACAACCAAATAGCATGGTCAGACCTGTAATGAAGGAAAGGTTACGCTACATCAACAGACCTGGGCTTCTCAAGAAACAATGTTTCATGTCTCAACCAAAGAGCCTTTTTTTTCCCTCCCCCATACAGGCATACTTCAGGTTTCATTCCAGACCACCATAACAAGAGTACTGCAATAAAACACGTCACACTAACTTTGTGGTGTCCCAGTGCATATAAAAGTTATGTTTACACTACGCTATACTGCAGTCTATTAAGTGTGTAACAGCACTATGGCTAAAGAAATGTACATACCTTAATTTAAAAATACTTGATTGCCAAAAAAGGTGAAGGGTCATCTGAGCCCTCAGCAAGTCGTTATCTTTTTGCTGGCAGAAGGTCTTGTCTTGATGCTGATGGCTGCTGAGTGATCAGGGTGGCAGTTGCCAAAGGTGAGAGTGCCTGTGGCAATTTCTTTTTTTTCTTTTTCTTTTTTTTTTTTTTTTGAGATGAAGTCTTGCTCTGTCACCCAGTGGCACAATCTTGGCATTCAAGCAATTCTCAAGCCTCAGTCTCCCAAGTAGCTGGGATTACAGGCACCTGCCATCAGACCCAACTAATTTTTGTATTTTTAGTAGAGACAGGGTTTCACCATGTTGGCCAGGCTAGTCTTGAACTCCTGACCTCAAGTTATCTGCCTACCTTGGCCTCCCAAAGTGTTGGGATTACAGGCATGAGCCACCATGCCCAGTGTGGCAATTTCTTAAAATGAGAAAACAATGAGGTTTACCATATTGGCTTTTTCTTCCAAGAAAGTTTCTCTTTTGCATGCCATGCTGCTTACCCACAACAAAACTTTCTTCACAATTGGAGTCAATCCTTTCACAACCTGCCACTGCTTTATCAACTAACTTTATGTAAGATTCTAAATCCTTTGCTGTTATTTCAGCAATGTTCGTGGCATCTTCTCAAAGAGTAGATTCTATCTCAAGAAACCAGTTTATTTGCTCATCCATAAGAAGCAAATCCTCATTTGTTCATGTTTTATCATGGACCTGATAAAATTCAGTCCTATCTTCAAGGCCCCACTGCTAATTCTAGTTCTCTTGCTATTTCTACCACATTGGCAGTTACTTCCTCCACTGGAGTCTTGAACTCCTCAAACTCATCCATGAAGATTGAAATCAACTTCTTACACACTCCTATTAATGTTGATATTCTGACCTCCTTCCATGAAGCCTGAATGTTTTTCAAGACATCTAGAATGGTGAACCTTTCCCAGAAGGATTTCAATTAACTTTCCCCAGATCTATCAGCAGAGGAATTACTATCTATGGCAGTAATTACTATCTATTACAAAATGTATTTCTTAAATAATAAGACTTGAAAGTTGAAATAATGGACTGCAGAATGGACATTGATAATGAGCTGCAGAACTGACACTGGGTCAGCAGGCATAAAAACAACATTCATCTCCTTGTATATCTCCATCAGAGCTTTTGCATAACTGGTGCATGGTCAATGAGCAGTAATATTTAAAAAGGAATCTTTTTTTCTGAGCAGGTCTCCACAGTGGGCCTAAAATATTCAGTAAAACATACTGTAAGCAGATGTGCTTGTCATCTAAGCTTTGTTGCTTTACTGATAGAGAAAAGGCAGTGTAGAGTTACCATAATTCTTAAGAGCCCTAGGATTTTTGAAACGGTATAGGAGCAATGGCTTCAACTTAAAGTCACCAACTGCACAGCCACTACTGAGAGAGTCAATCTGCCCTGGGAAGCTTTAAAGCCAGGCACTGACTTCTCCTTTCTAAGAAAGTCCTAGGTTCATCTACAAGGAAAATCTGTGGTTTTGTGTAGTCATCTTCACCAATTATTTAGCTAGATAACTGGATAACTTGCTGCAGCTTCTGTGTCAGCACTTGTGGTTTCACATTGCACTTTTATGCTATAGAGATGGTGTCTTTCCTTAAAACTGTCCTAGCTTCCAACTGTTCTTCTGCAGCTTCCTCACCTCTCTCACCCTTCACAGAATTAGGAGAATTAAGGCCTTGCTCTGGATTAGGCTTTGGCTTAAGGGAATGTTGCAGCTGGTTTGATCTTCTATCAAGACCACTCGAACTTTTTCCATATCAGCAATGAGTCTGTTTTGCTTGCTTATCATCAAATACAAGGGATCCCTAATAAGATTATCGAAGACTTCTCATCAGAAACACTGAAGGCCAGAAGGCAATTGGTTGATACATTCAAAGTGCTAAAGGAAAAAAAGTAAAGCAAAAATCCAGCAAAACTATCTTTCAAAAATGAGGCAGGTATTAAGACAGTCCTAGGTAAACAGAAACTGAGGGAGTTCATTAGCACTGGACCTGTCATACAAGAAAAGCTATAGTGAGTCCCTTCAGGTTTAAATATAAACCTGTGACTTTAGATAGTCACTTAAAGCCAGATGAAGAATTAAAGATCTGGTAAAGCTAAATACATAAAAATTATAAAAGCTACTATTACTGTAAGTTTGTGTTATAATACCACTTTTTGTTTGCTACATGATTAAAGAGACTCATGCATTAAAAAATTAGTAGTCTTGTTTTTGGATACACAATGCATAAAGATGCAATTTAAAGACACCACTAATTGAAAGGAGTGAGTACAGAATTGTAAAGAAGTAGAGTTTTTGAAGGTTAGTAAAGTTCAGGTGGTATAAATTCAAACTAGAGTACTCTAACTTCCACCAATTGAAAGGAGTGAGTACAGAATTGTAAAGAAGTAGAATTTTTGAGGGTTAGTAAAGTTCAGGTGGTGTAAATTCAAATTAGAGTACTATAACTTCAGGATATTAAATATAATCTATACAAAGAAAATAGCTATAGAATATACACAACAGGAAATGAGAATTAAAATGTTTCACTCAAGAATCAATTAAACACAAAAGAAGGCATTTATGTAGAAAAGGAGGGACAAAAAGCAAGGAGGCATATAGAAAATAAATAGCAAAAGGACAGAAGTAAGTCCTTATCAGGACTCACTTTAAATGTAAATGGATTAAACTCTCCAATCAAAAGAAAGAGACTGGGAAAGTCGATTAAACAAACAAACAAAAAGCATGATCCAACTCCATGCTGTCTCCAAAAGCCACAAACAGGGTAAAAGTGAAAGAGAAAAAAAAAAAAATTTCCATGAAAATACAGCAGTTCCCCTTATCAGTAGAGGATATGTTTCAAGATCCCAGCAGATGCCTAAAACCATGGATAGTACCAAATTCTGTAAAGTCATTCCTTGATATCCGTGGGAGATTGGTTTCAAAATCCCCCAGCAGATAATAAAATCCATAGAAGCTCAAGTCCCTAATATCAAATAGCATAGTATTTGCATATAATCTATGCACATCTTCCCATATTATTTTTGAGTATTTTAAATCCACATTGGTTGAATCCATGGATGTAGAATATGGAGCGCCAACTGCATATACCATGTTTTTTTCCTATACATACTACGTATGATAAAGTTTAATTTATAAATTAGGCACATCCTTTATAAATGGATATTAAAGTAGATTAACAGCTACTATTAAAAGTAAATTAACAACAAAATAAAATAGAAAAATTATAACAATATATTGTGATAAAAGTTATTGTGTTGTATGTGGTCTCTCTCTCAAAATACCTTATTTTACGATATTCATCTATATTTAGGCTGTGGTTGATTCGGGATAACTCAAACTATGAAAAGCAAAACTGCAGCTAAAGGGGGTACTACCATAGCAACCAAAAGAGAAAACAGGTAGCTATATTAATATCAGACAAAACAGACTTTAAATGAAAAGGCCAGAAAAGACCAAAAAATTATTAATAAAAGAGTTAATAGAGAAAGATATAACAATTATAAACACTTACATACCTAATAACAAGACCATCAAAATATATGAGGCAAAAACTGAAAGAACTGTAGAAAGCAATGACCATTTTACATTAATAGTTGGAGATTTCAACACCCTACTCTCTCAGTAATGAATACAACAACCAGACAGAAATAAGTAAAGCAATAGAAGACTTCAACAACTCAAAGAAGCAATTAAATCTAAGAGATATACACAAAATGTTCTATTAAATATACACAAAATACTCTACCTAACAACAGAATCTACAGTGTTTTCAAGTGCACAGGGGACATTCTCCAGGAAAGACCACATGTTGGATTACAAATTAAGTCTCAATAAACTTTAAAAGACAAATACAAAGTATCTTCTCCAACTACAACATGAAGTTAGAATAATATAAAGAAAACCAGAAAACTCCCAAATTTGTAGAAATTAAACAACAGACACAATCAATGACAAAGGAAATTAGAAATACTTTTGAGACGAGTGAAAACACAAACACGACAGACTAAAATTTATGGGATGCCGCAAAAGCAGTGCTCAGTGAGAAATTTAAAGCCATAGATGCTTAAACTAAATGAGAGAGATCACAAATCAACAATCTAACTTTATAACTTAAGGAACTAGGAAAAATAATAAACTAAACCCAAAGCAAGCAGAAGGGGAAAAGAAAAAAAATGAAGATTAAAGCAAAGACAGATAAAATAGAGAAAAGTCAACAAAGTCAAAAGTTGGTTCTTTGAAAAGATTAACGAAACTGATAAACCTTTAGCTTAATTGACTAAGAATGTATAAGGAATGAGGAAAATAGAAAATCACCATTAGAACACAACAGTAATAAGTTATTATGGGCAAAATCCACTGATATGGATGTTAAAATTAGTACATAAAAGTTTAAGAAAAAATACGTTATTTATATAGTCTCAGAGTATTTCCTCTAAGACACTACTTAGTTTTGAATGGAAAAATCGCAACTTTAAAGTGAAGAAACACAGTAGACACCACTGTAGTCAAGCAATCAAAGTTAACATCACCAGTAAAAAGGTATCAACATCATTTCTTCCCTGATATGTGGCTCTGAGAAGGGCAGGCACATCAGGAACCAAATCCCAGGTCTTGTCACACCCCACATCTTCATAGTGTTAATCATTTTGCTATAAATGAGCATATTTTTTTTAAAGAAATGATAAACAGATTTGTTGGGAGAAAGCAGCAAGGTACTACATCAATCAGAATAGTCTATCATTTGTGAAATATACCCAATTCTGTACGGTTACTCAGAAAAGTTAAGTAGTGAGATAAGACAGCGTCTAATAGGGTATTCCCCAGTCTGATGAACAGAAATTAAATAGTGGGATACAAGTGTGGCTAGTATATAAAAGAAAAAAACAGAAAGGAACAGATATTTACTGATGCTTGATACACAGTAGGTAGTAATAATACACAGTAGATATTAAATAATTATAGCAAAAATTTATAATAGCATATTTTAATTTCATTTGATTTGTAATTTAATTTGTTAAGTTTATTTAATAGTGATGGCATGTACTATTACATTTATCTATTCATTTAACCCTGAAAATAACCATATGAGGGAAGTACTACTATTAGCCCCACTCTATAGATAAGAAAATAAAGGCATGAAAAGTTGGATCACTTACTAAGCAGCAAAACCTACCCGATATTATACTACCTCCCAGAAAATATCGCTTAATTAATAATAAGTGCCAGCTGGGATGCTAAATACCTTACATATCCTAATCCTCAAAATATGCCTGTCCAGAGGTTTTATTATATCAATTTAAATGAAAAAAACTAAGGCTCTGATTGGCTGCCCAACACACTGCAAGATATTTAGCACATTTGGCTTCTACCTGGTAACTGTCAGAAGTATCCCTCCTCCTCAGTTACTGTTATAAGTAAATACATGCCCCCCATGAACATTTCCAAATGCCCCTAAGACAGCAGTACTTCCCCAAAGTACTGCTTTAAAAAGTACTGGTTGTTAAATTCTATTAGGTGAGATGTGAACCTAGGTGTGCATGACTCCAAAGTCAATGTTCTTTCCAATAGGGGTACTGACTTGTAAAGGAGCTGACATCAAAACAAATATACAAAGATGGGGAAACAAAGTTTCACAAAGTGTGTGGGGGCAATACACTCCAGCTAAGGAAACTATACTTGCAAATACTGGAAGTTAAAGTAGTCCATAAAGTATAACAGTAATTTATGTCATTTGTTGAATTAAGTAAGACATAAAGCAATTTGTAAAGTATATCTTCTGAAGGAACTGGGATTTTGTTCAGAACTCTGAGTGAGAAATGACATCATTAACATGTTATTTATTTAAAAACGTCTAAGCTGAATAAAGGTATGGGGGTGGGAACTAAGTCTTCCTAAAATAATTTAATTTCACCATTCTGGTATTTTCAAATCTATTTAGTATGTTTTTCCATTCAGTGTTATATAAGCTTTAGAATTTATTAGTAAAAATCATCTACACTACTCTAGTCAATCTTAATAAGAAATTCAGGACAATAGGGGAAAACATTAAAAAGCAATCCTAGTATAATTATGATATAGACCACAAAACATTCTCCCAAACACGCAAACATAAACATTTCTATTTCCTTAAGAGAACAGCTTTAGTATGTAATACACAGATATTATAAATGTCTGAAAACTTGTAAAATTACAAATAATTAATACACAAAAATTACTGTAGCAGTAGTCTACAACCATATTTTGGTTGTTTAATGGAACTTGCATACATTAGCATGTAAATTCATGAGCCCACAAACACATACACACTGCAAACAAAAATTTAGTAATCAACTTTAATAATCTGTTACCTTTGCAATAATGACTTCTTTCTTCAGAATCTTCATAGCATAATATTTTCCACTTGCCTTCTCTCGAACCAAAATAACTTTCCCAAAAGTGCCTTTACCTAGTAGTTTCAAATAGTCAAAATCATTCATTGTCTGAAAAATACAAATTAAAAAAATGTAATATGAAGTATTTGATGCAATTTATTTGTTAGCATATAAGTATGTGTTTGCAGTACCCACTCAAAAACAAATTTTACCAATTTATAAGTACATTTAAATGAAAAAGAATCAGACTGGCATTGGCTGTCTCATTAGCAACCACGGATGCTGAAAATAATTTAAAGCAGTTCTCAGATGTTGGAGAAAATGATTTTGAAACTATAATTCCTCAGCCAAATTATCAGTTATGTAAAAGGGCAAAGGAGGAAAAAAATTATTTTCACTCATTTTTAAGGACTCAAGTTTTCAAGGATTTAGTAGTACTGCTACCCCCAGAAAATGTGATAATCAAAAATGTTCCACACAAACATTTCCAAATATGCCTAAAAAAGCAATGCTTTGGAAGGAGCTATCTGAGAGTTTACTCTAGCAAAATAAAGATAAAATCCAAGACAGAGAGAAATATAGGATATATTTATAAGAAATGTTGAGAACCTCGTATACTTCAGTTAAAATAAATCAAAGAAAGCAGTTGTTATTCCTGAGACAGTACTTGATGCAATTCAGAACAGCAAGGCAGGGAGCTCTAAGAAGAATATCTTTAATTAATCTGCCTGTTTTCAGTTTCACTTCTCCTTCTTAAGTCAGGTAATTCTGAGGATTCTGCCAATCACATGTGCACTTGTTCTCTACAGTCTCCTCTGTGTACTCTTTTCCTGCTCTGCTCTATCAACATTCTTCCAGAAACTTACAAACTTTTGAAAGCACTGGTGCCCTAATGCCCCTCCCCGACCCAGCTTTTCATTTTTGTGGACTTGCCTCCTTTTGAAATTCCTTTACTTTCATATTAATTGGTTTTTGAACAGAAGAAAAGTTGATTGTATATGATCAGTTTACTTAAATTTAAACTCAGTTTAGAGGTTTATAAATATAAAAACAAGTATTTGGGTTTTATCTTGAAATTACAAGTCATTGAAAATTTTAGTGCCTTTTATAACTTTTTTTTCTGTTTATCATTTATCTAAAGTAAATGTGAGAAATGTTTCAAATCAATGGCTTCAGCTTCTACCCTAACTTAAAAAAAAGCAAGTTAACCAAAAAGAATTAGAAGAAAATGACAAAGATCAGAGCAGAAATCCATTAAATTTTTAAAAGAAAAACAGTAGAGAAAAAAAATCAGTGAAACCAAAAGCTAGTTCTAAAACACCAATAAGAATTGAGAGGCCTCTGGCCAGGTTGGTCAGAAAAATAAAGAGAGAAGACACAAATTACCAATACCAGGAATGACAGATTTTACAGACATTAAAAGAAACATAAGAGAATATAAATGGCATTTTGACAATAAAATTGACACCTTTGAGGAAATGAACAAATTGCTAGAAGTCTCAAGCTATGAAAGCTCACCTAAGAAGAAACAGATAATTTGATAACACCATATTTATTAAGAAAAACTGAGTTTGTGGTTAAACACCTTTCATCAAAGAAAACTCCAGGCCCAGATGGTTTCACTGGTGAATTCTACAGACATTTAAAGAATAAATAACACCAATTTTATACAAACTCTTCCTGAAAATTAAAATGAGGAATACTTCTCATTCATTCTGAGACAAGCATCATCCTGCTACTGAGATAGGAGTGTGGCAGGTCTGGTTTCATAAGATGCAGGTCACAAAGACCCTGCTGGAAAAACAGGATATGGTAAAGAAGCCAGTCGAAACCCACCAAAACCAAGATGGCTATGAAAGTGCCTTCTGGTTGTCCCCAGCGCTCATTATACATTAATTATAATATATTATCTTGCCAAAGGAACCTCCCATCAGTGCCATGACAGTTTACAAATGCCATGGCATCTTGGGAAGTTACCCTGTATGGTCTGAAAAGGAGGGAAACTTTCAGCTCTGGGAATTCCCTGCCCCTTCACCAGAAAATCTACCCCTTGTTTAGCACATAATTAAAAAATAACCGCAAAAATAGCCAACCAGTCAACCAGTAGCCTTCAGGGCTGCTCTGCCTATGGAGTAGTCACCTTTTATTCTTTTACTTTCTTAATAAACTTGCTTTCACTTTATTCTGTTGCTTGCTCTTGAATTCCTTCTTGTGTGAAGCCAAGAACCCAGGTGGTCTCCCAGGCTGAAAGCCAATTTTTTTAACAATACTAAAATTAGAGGAAAACAATGCAAGAAAACCACATCCCAATATCTCTCAGGTATTTTATATACAAATTCTTAAAATTTTAGAAATTAATGCCTACGTTTACTTTCAACATTTTTTGCTGTTCATAATTTTGATAATTTTTTCCAAATGTCAAATTACAGTGTCTTACATTCAATAATATCTCTAGTTCAAAGGAAAACATAAAGTAGCAAAGAGACAGCAGGGAAAATAACAAGATATATTAATTCAACTAAAAATCAAACATTTAGCTCTAAATATCAAATATAGTAAATCAGCTAGTGTCATTTGAACAAATAATAGGTAATAGTAGATAGATTTAATTGCATTAATAGAACGGAAAAAATCAGGGAATACTACATAACAAGCTATTTATGCTAGGTAGTCTGCAAAGATGGCTGCCACAAATTCCAATTTCTCCCTGTATGCACATTCCACTCTTCCACAAAGGGGTGGAGTCAACTTTCTCTCTCCCTGGGCTATCTCTGTATCTTGCTTTGAACACATAATATGATCAAACTGATACTATGCCAGTAACAGACAAAGCTGTTAAGCCTGGCAGTTTATGCGTTCTCTCTCTTGGAAAGCTCTAGAAAGTCAGCTCTAATGCTGTTAGTTAGTCCACGTTATCCTGGAGAGAGAGGCCATATGGAGAGACCTTGGAAGAAAAATTACCACTCCAAGAGAGAGGCCAAGTGGAGGAGAACCAAGACACCACAACCAACAGTCAGCACCAAGGCCCCAGACACGTAAGGAAGGTATTGTTGGATTTCCCAGCCCACCCATGTATCAGCTGTAGGCAGCTGCTTTGAGAGCCATGCATGCAAGAACAACAGAATGGCTCAAACTACAAAATCATGAGATATTTACATGGCTATTGTTTTAAGACATTAAATTTTAGGTAGTTTGTTCCACAGTGTGAGGGTTAATACCGAGTGTCAATTTGATTGTATTGAAAGATGCAAAATATTGATCCTGGGTATATCTGTGAGGGGGCTGCCAAAGGAAATTAACATTTCAGTCAGTGGGCTGGGAAAGGCAGACCCACCTTAACCTGGGTGGGCACCATCTAATCAGCTGCCAGTGTGCCTAGAATATAAAGCAGGCATAAAAATGTGAAAATGCTAGACTGGCTTAGCCTCCCAGCCTACGTCTTTCTGCCATGCTGGATGCTTCCTGCTCTCGACTCCAAGTTCTTCAGCATTGAGACTCAAACTGGCTTCCTTGCTCCTCAGCTTGCAGATGGCCTACTGTGGAACCTTGTAACTGTGTGAGTTTAATACTCCTTAATAAACTCCATACACACACACACACACACACACACACACACACACACACACACACACACACAATTAGTTCTGTCCCTCTAGAGAACCCCTGACTAATACATATGGCAAGTAACTCAGAAACATTATTTTCATAACCAGGCCAGAGTGTCAATTTATTGCTCAAAGTTTCACTTGGACAGTATGTTCCTCATTTTTTATTTAAAAGCACTAGAAAATAATACTTGCTGTGCCCTATTACTAAAGAGCATAGAAAATGAAACTGAATTATTGGGGGGTAAAAATTAGAAAACAATTTGTAAAATCCTTTATGACATTTTCAGATGAAAGGCAATATTTATTATAAAATATTACTATATTTTGTAAGAACTGCAATTCTTGACTGGGTGTGGTGGCTCAATTTGAAAGGCCAAGGCATGGGAATCACTTGAGGGCATGAGTTTGAGACCAGCCTGGGCAACACGGCAACCCTGTCTCTATGAAAAAATACAAAAATTAGCCAAGTGCGGTGGCAGGTGCCTATAGTTCCAGCTACCTGAGAGGCTGAGTTGGGAGGATCACCTGAGCCTGTGAAGTCAAGCCTGCAGTAAGTCATGATTGTGCCTCTGCACTCCAGCCTACGTGATGGGAGTGAGACCTTGTCTCAAATAAAAATAAATAAATAGTAGTAAAATTGCAATTCTTAGGGCAATGAGGTTAAAAAAAAAACAGCATGACAGCCTTCACTCTAAACTTCACAGCTTTGTCAGTTTGACTCTCAATCTTTTTTTAGAAAAAGGGAATTAAGGGAACTTACATAGAAATTATTATTAGTTTAAAAGCACTGTATGTGATAAAATCAGAAACAGATTTCACATCTATTTTGACAAAACTTGAGGAAATTAAAAAGGTAAGGTATCTTTGCTACCAAATGCTCGTGTTCAGAATGGTACACACAATAATTGTGTAGTCTTTACAAATGAAATGTAAGCTATTACAAAATGTTTTGTTCTTCTGAATGATGTTATGGAAAAAGATACAGTAAGTCTTTAATGAAAAAAACAGGAGTATGAATACTCTCCAGAAAAAAAATCCTCCTCCAAAGCCTGATCTTAAGAATTTATTGGGGAAATATTTTACAGTTATACTCTTCCCTTTACATGTTTACGTGGCTCTTTTAGGTTAAGAGATACAGGGGCATACATAACAAGTGCTTAATAAATGTGTTCAAATCAGGCACGCCAGAATATAAGACATTGTCTAGACCACAAATTAGATTAAAAATAAACATATAATGAATGAGGAACATAAAGAACTTTTAAGAATACCACAGTATTAGCATATTTGGTCAAAAAAGATAAATTCCAGATACATTTACAATGTAATAGCAAAACCAAATGAGTAAAAAGAGAACAGCTCTGACGAAGTTCACTCCTCTGCCTCCATCTCTGCCACTTCTTCGGGTGCTCTTTCTCATGAGAAGAGGTGGAGCTGATGTTATTAGTCAACTTCTACATAGGTTATATCACTTCTCCCTTTTAAATAAGCAGATTCATGCAGTGTGAAATCATGAGATTTCAGCAGGTCTGGCCATTGTCTTTTTTTCCTTCTCTTTTTCTCTGGATACTAGCCACTGGTATGAGTTACTGCAGTCAGGAATTAGGTGATACAATCCCAAGAACTGGAGTCAAACTTAATGGGAAAGCAGGAGGCACTGCTTATACGTTAAATGTAAATCATGAGCTTATTGCCAGTTGATCCCAGCCTATGTTAGTCAGTTAAAAGTTAAGGAGAACTTTGACTCTCACTTGGCTTTTTATCCTTTTATGCTATGCCCCTTCACATACTTGACAAGGCAAACGAGAATGGTAGCTTGGCTGACCAATTAGGCACTTCTGGGTTCTCTAATCAAATTCCTTTGAAACACTATCTGTTAATTAAAACACAGAACCACATTTTCTTTTAATTCAAACACAGAAGAGCACTTAAATCTGTCTGTGAGGCCCTTGCCTCTTTATCTACTATCCTACATCCTTCCTTTCCAAGTGAGTTTTTAACTGGCAGAACAGACACTGTGGCGACAATCTACCACTAAGGGAGGTAATGAACCCTATTTCATGCAAGAAATAGCAGTCTGACGACTCTCACCATAGCCACCATAATCAGTACCTGTTTTTTAAATCTTATGCCATTTGACAAAAATTAAAGAAGGAAATATATTCTATAAATTATTAGAACAATATTCTTATTTCAGAATGTGTGGTTACAGTATTAAAAGTAATCCAAATTTCTGCAATTCTTTGCATGATAATTGATATACATAAGGGTATAGTTCTAGAATCATTTATCTTATGAAAATGACAGTAATATTTTACCACTTGAGGCTAAGTCATTAGGACTGTTATGGAGTTAGTAGTGGTACAAATGTTCTATTTCTGCACTAACTTCTGCAGTAATTTAGAACTATTTTAAATTATTTCAAAAAAGATAACAGAACTTCAAACATATAAGATCTTTTAATTGTATACTGTAACACGTCAACACACAGCTTCTTTCTTTTTCTTGGTTCATATATCTTGAGCCTCTCTAATCTCTATAATTGTTATGCTTATAATGAAGTTATATTAGAAACAAAATTATGCAGATATTCTCTTATGATTATACTCTGTTTCTCAAAATATTATGAAAAACTGTCCTTATATGACATTTGGATATTAGTTAATTTCAATTTATAATAAAGCTTGTAAACTCTTGGAAAAATCAGTAGAACTTTAGTATTACAACATAGTGCTAGAAAGTGAGGACTTTAGATCTTACTGCCTAGGTTTAAGTACTGGTTCCCACCCTGTGTGTAATTATGGGGAAAATTTCTTAATCCTTCCATCCTTTATTTCCCTTCACTATAAAACGGGAAGAATCATAATGGTACTCAACTTATAGTTGAAGTTCAAAATGAAAAAAAAAATGTTTAAAGTATTTATGTAATATATGCTCAATAAATATTAGCTATTAAAGTTAGCTACTATTCTTTGTCCATATAAAGATTAACCATAAACATCACTCTAAAACAGATTCTTGTAGAATTTTTTACTCCAACTGAGTCTCCAAAAACAAAAACTCGTAGAAGTATTCAATTACTTAACCATATCTGATTTATACTATTCTTGATTTCATTTCATTTTAAATGAAATAATTTACATATGTACAAAAGAAGCTTTCTTCTCTCTGAGTAGGTAAGTGAGTGTAGCTAGACTTTGTTTTTCTTTTTGCAATGACAGAGGAACAAGGCAGGTTAAATTGACATAAAAGAAAAGAGGGATTCAGTTCAACAAACAAACAGAGAAGAAATCTACAATGAAGTCAGAAAGGGATCTCAGACATTTGGCCCAGATGAAGTATAGAATATTATTCTTTTTCACATAAGGAAAGGATAATTAACTTTCTGTTGTGACTGTATAACTTCACCAAGTCCACAAGTTTAACGTGGAAAAGGGAGGATATGAACTCAGGCAGTCTATCTCCAAAGACTTCTTAATCACTGTGCTAATACCAAATTTCACGGATAATATCTTGAAAATTTGTGTTTTCTTACCTGAAGATTAATTAACAATCTAGTAAACCAAATATATTCTAAAGTGATAAACAGCAAGCTTATCTCAACACCTCTATCTTTAGATTAATCATGAAAATATCATTTCTGTAATAAGGAAATTGCTTTTCAATTTTCTATAGCAATGAAAAACAAAATTCATATTTCTCATAAAAATATAAATTGGTACTTATTATACTGGAGCACTGAGAGAAGGAAAAGTCTACTTCCCTACTGGCTCAGAAGCAGCCATTAAATAAGAGTTATTATTTCCAAGACTGTTCACTTTCCTGCTGGCTTTACTATGGCTGAGGGCACCAATCTGGAAGTACACCTGAGCCATTACTGCACATGGTTTTTAGGAGAATATGAAGTGCAAAGTGGAAAGGAACAAATCATCAGGGAAAACATTTTATTACAAAGTTTCTAAAACTGTATTAAAAATAATAAGGAACAATGCAAATTATAAAGCAGTATGATGGCACATCAGTCACACACGTGCCCTATCAGCATTCAGCGCTAAAGGGCTGAATCACTGAAACGATGTTCTCACTGAAACGATGTTCACTTACTTGGTTTTAAACAACAAGTATTTCAAATTCATGTGAATAAAACCCACCAATATATTTACGTATCATAAGAAAATTGGCTGACATCTTTCTGCAAATGGTAGTTTTTAGTATGTTTCTTCCAGACAAATGAATGCTGTGCTGGGAATAAGTTATTATTTTCTACCTTTCTTTTATGATGGGTTGTAGAAGCATCCATCTCTTCCTCTCCTATATTATCAATTTGTGAAGTTGGACTACAATTCATTCTCTCCTCTTCTTGCCTCTGCAGTCTGTCCGCTACAGCCTGGATAGCTTCTGTCCATTCTTCCCTAAAAAATGAGTAAAATGTCCCATTAATAGATGATGGCAAATGATTTAAATATTTTCGTTTTATAAAATATAAATTAATACAAATAAAATCTATTTGGAGATCAAACACACACAACACACATAAGCACACACTCCCGCCATCACCCCAAAATGAAAATAGTACTAAGAGCGTTTCACTACAGGCCTAAAGTCTGTAGTAGCATTTTGTGGAAGTATGTTAAAGAAAAAAAGAGAAGAAAAAAATTGTTGAAAACTCAAGTTAAAATCATTTACATGAACAGTTAAATTTTATTTGTCTGTATATATCTATCCTACTTTTTTTTTTTGAAACAGTCTCACTCCGCTGCCCAGGCTGGAGATCAGTGGCATGATCTCAGCTCACTGCAACCTCCACCTCCTGGGTTTAAGCAATTCTCCTGTCTTAGCCTTCTGAGTAGCCAGGATTACAGGCGTGTGCCACAGTGCCCGGCTAATTTTTGTGTTTTTAGTAGAGACAGGGTTTCACCACGTTGGCCAGGCTGGTCTCAAACTCCTGACCTCAAGTGATCCTTCCACCTCGGCCTCCCAAAGTGCTGGGATTACAGGCGTGAGCCACCGCACCTGGCCAATCCTAACTATTAAGTTGACCCCCTAAAAGTTTGCTGCAGTTTTTTGCTTAGCTATTTTAAGTCCATCATTGACATCCTCAAGATTTTTATCAGGTCCAACAGACATTCCAAGGAAAGGTTTCAAAGCCAAAACCCTTAATTGTTTCCAGATTATAGTAAATTTCTAAGGAAAAAAAAAAGGATTCACCTTGTAGTTTGAACAATCAGTCTCAGAAGCACTTATATCAAGTTTTTATTTTTAGACATTTGGCTATCAGACCAAGGATCATTATTTTTCCAAATAAATTTTAAAATCAGTTTGTCTACTTCTTAAAGTCTATTTGGATTTTGACTAGAATTACATTAAATCTATAGATAAATTTTGGGAAAACTAACATCTTAATCATTTAAATCTTCTAATCCATGCATGGTATAGCTCTACATTTATATAGATCTTTAATTTCCCAATGCAATGTTTGTAATTTTCTGTGTAAAGATCTTTCACATCTTTGCCTGAATTTATTCCTACATACAATCATGCACCACATAACAATGTTTCAGTCAATGATGGACTGCATACACAATGGTGGTCCCCTAAGATTATTACACTGTATTTTACTGTACCTTTCCTGTGCTTATATGTTTAGATACATGAATACTTACAATTGCATTACAATTGCCTATAGTATTCAGTACGGTAACGTGTAACAGGCTACACCACATAGCCTAGGTATGGGGTGGGCTATACCATCTAGGTTTGTCCAGTAGGTTTACACAATGTTACCTAATGACATTTTTCTCAGAACATATCACTGTCATTGACACAAGACTGTTCTTTTATGCTACTGTCGAAGGTTTTATTTCACTTTCTAATTGTTCTTGTTAGTATTTAAAAATACAATTGATTTTTGTATATTGACTTTGTATACTGCAACTTTACTAAATTCATTTACTAGTTCTAGTAGCTCTTATTTTTCTGCATTTTCTACACATGCAATCATGTGGTATGCAAACAAGAGCAGCTTTACTTGTTTCCAATCCGTATGCTTTTTACATGTTTTCCTTGCTTTATTGCCCTAGATCAGACCTGCAGTACAAAGTTAAATTAAAGTAAAGAGATCAGCACACATGCTTTGTTTCACAAGTTAGGAATAACATTGAGTTTTCACCCCCCTTGAATATGATGTAAGTTGTAGATCTTTTATACATACATTTACTTAATCAACTGAGTAAGTTCTGTTCTATTTCTAGCCATCTGCATACTCTTAATGAAAGTTTGTTGAATTTTTGTCAAAAGCAGGTCAGGCGTGGTGGCTCATGCCGGTGATCCCAGCACTTTGGGAGGCTGAGGCGGGCGGATTACCTGAGGTCAGGAGTTCAAGACCAGCCTGGCCAACGAGGAGAAACCCAGTCTCTACCAAAAATGCAAAAATTAGCTGGGCATGCTGGCAGGAGCCTGTAATTCCAACTACTCGGGAGCCCAAGACATGAGAATCGCTTGAACCTGGGAAATGGAGGTTGCAGTGAGCTGAAATCACACCACAGCACTCCAGCGAGGGTGACAGAGCAAGACTCTGTCTCAAAAAAAAGAAAAAGAAAATTCAATATCTCTATAAAATGATCACGCAGATTTTTACCTTTATCATATTAATATGGTGAAATTAGCTTAATAGTTTCCAGATGTTAACACAACTTTGAATTCTTGGGATAAGCTCCATTTGATCACATAACTTAAGCTTCTATCCTTTTTACCTATTGTTTAATTTGTTGATACTTTGTTAAGAAATTTTGCATATGTTCACAAGTGTATTGGTCTATAGTTGTCTTTTCTTAAAATAATTCTGTCTGATTTCTGAAATGAGGATGACAGTGGCCTTATAAAATAAGTTGAGAGGTATTCCCTTCTCATTATTTTCTGAAACAGCTTATAGAGGATTGGTCAAATTTCTTCCTTAAATGTTTGACACAACTCACTGACAAGGTTGTCTGGGTTGGAACCTTTGAGGAAAGGTTCTTAATTACTAATTCACTTCCATTCATTGATACTGGGTTTTCTAATGTTTTCTTGGGTCAGTGTCAGTAATTTGTGTCTTCTTTCTTTTTATTCTTCCTTTAACAATACGCCAAAACGTTTTTCAATTCTATTTTTTTTTTCAAAGAAGTAGTTTTGGTTTTATTAATTACTCTCTACTATTTTTCTGTTTTCTATTTCACTAATTTCTGAATGCCATTGTTTCTGTTTTCTTTGGGTTTAATTTATTTTTCTGGTTTCTTAAGACAGAAGCTTAAGTTAACAATGTAAGAACTTTCTTCTTACTTTCTTTCTTCTTTTCAAATAGTATTCAAGTATTAAAGGCTATAAATTTCCTTCTAAGCACTCATTTAGCTACACCCCACAAATTTTGATATGTATTATTTTCATTACTGTTCTTGAAAATTACTTCCTAATGGCTCTTGTGAGGTTTTTGACCCAATGATTATAAAAAATTATGTTAATTTCCAGTAATTGGCATCTATTGTCTTAATGCTGATTTCTAATTAATTCTACTGTGATTATAGAACATACACTGCATAACTTTCATCTTCCAAAACGTACTCAGAATCATTTATGACCAAGAATATGTTTTTATACACACACACACTCACACATACACACACTTTAAGTTCTGGGGTACATGTGCGGAACATGTTTTCTTACATAGGTATACACGTGCCATTGTGGTTTGCTGCACCCATCAAACCGTCACCTATATTAGGTATTTCTGCTACTACTATCCCTCCCCTAGCCCCCCATATCCCGACAGGCCCCAGTGTGTGATGTTCCCCTCCCTGTGTCCATGTGTTCTCATTGTTCAACTCCCACTTATGAGTGAGAACATGTGATGTTTGGTTTTCTGTTCTTGTGATAGTTTGCTGAGAATGATGGTTTCCAGCTTCATCCATGTCCCTGCAAAGAACATGAACTCATCCTTCTTATGGCTGCACAGTATTCCATGGTGTATATGTGCCACACTTTATTTATCCAGTCTATCACTGGTGGACAACTGGGTTGGTTCCAAATCTTCGCTACTGTGAAGAGTGTCACAATAAACATACGTGTGCATGTGTCTTTATAGTAGAATGATTTCTAATCCTTTGGGTATACACCCAGTAATGGGACTGCTGGGACAAATGGTATTTCCAGTTCCAGATCCTTGAGGAATTGCCACACTGTCTTCCACAATGGTTGAACTAATTTATACTTCCACCAACAGTGTAAAAGCATTCCTATTTCTCCACATCCTCTCCAGCATCTGTTGTTTCCTGACTTTTTAATGATTGCCATTTCTAACTGGTGTGAGATGGCATCTGATTGTGTTTTGATTTGCATTTCTCTAATGACCAGTGATAATGAGCATTTTTTCATGTTTGTTGGCTGCATAAACGTCTTTTGAGAAGTGTCTGTTCATATCCTTTGCCTACTTTGTGATGGGTTTTTTTTTCTTATAAATTTGTTTAAGCTCTTTGTAGGTTGTAGATATTAGACCTTTGCCAGATACAAAGATTGCAAAATTTTCTCCCATTCTGTAGGTTGCCTGTTCACTCTGATGACAGTTTATTTCGCTGTGCAGCAGCTCTTTAGTTTAATTAGATCCCATTTGTCAATTTTGGCTTTTGTTGCCATTGCTTTTGGTGTTTTAGACATGAAGTCTTTGCCCATGCCTATGTCCTGAATGGTATTGCCTGGGTTTCTTCATACTATTTTTATGGTTTTAGGTCTTACGTTTAAGTCTTTAATCCATCTTGGGTTGACTTTTGTATAAGGTGTCAGTAAGGGGTCCAGTTTCAGTTTTCTGCATATGCCTAGCCAGTTTTCCCAACATCAATTATTAAATAGGGAATCCTTCCCCATCGCTTTTTGTCAGGTTTGTCAAAGATCAGATGGTTGTAGATGTGTGGTGTTATTTCTGAGGACTCTGTTCTGTTCCATTGGTCCATATCTCTGTTTTGGTACCAGTACCATGCTGTTTTTGTTACTGTAGCCTTGTAGTATAGTTAGAAGTCAGGTAGCGTGATGCCTCCAGCTTTGTTCTTTTTGCTTAGGATTGTCTTGGCTATGCGGGTTTTTTGGTTTCATATGAAGTTTAAAGTATTTTTTTCCAATTCTGTGAAAAAAGTCAATGTTAGCTTGATGTTGGTAGCATTGAACCTATAAATTAATTTGGGCAGTATGACCATTTTCATGATATTGATTCTTCCTATCTATGACCATGAAATGTTTTTCCATTTGTTTGTGTCCTCTCTTATTTCCTTGAGCAGTGGTTTGTAGTTCTCCTTGAAGAGGTCCTTCACATACCTTGTAATTTGGATTCCTAGGTATTTTATTCTCTTTGTAGCAACTGTGAATGGGAGTTCACTCATGATTTGGCTTTCTGTTTATTATTGGTAGATAGGAATGCTTGTGATTTTTGCACATTGATTTTGTATCCTGAGACATTGCTGAAACTGCTTATCAGCTTAAGGAGATTTGGGGCTGAGACAATGGGATTTTCTAAACATACGATCACATAATCTGCAAACGAGAAAATTTGACTTTCTCTCTTCCTAACTGAATACCCTTTATTTCTTTCTCTTACCTGATTGCCCTGACCAGAACTTTCAATACTATGTTGAACAGGAGCGGTGAGAGAGGGCATCTTTGTCTTGTGCTGGTTTTCAAAGGGAATGCTTCCAGTTTTTACCCATTCAGTATGATATTTGCTGTGAGTTTGTCATAAACAGCTCTTATTATTTTGAGATACATTCCATCAATACCTAGTTTATTGAGAGTTTTTAGCATGAAGGGGAGTTGAAATTTGTTGAAAGCCTCTTCTGCATCTATTGAGATAATCATGTGGTTTTTGTCATTGGTTCTGTTTATGTCATGGATTACATTTATTGATTTGTGTATGCTGCACTGGTCTTGCACCCCAGGGATGAAGCCGACTTGATCATGACATTTTCTTTTTTTTGTTGTGTCTCTGCCAGGTCTCACCAAGGTTAAAATGAAGGAAGAAATGTTGAGGGCAGCCAGACAGAAAGGTCGGGTTTCCCACAAAGGGAAGCCCATCAGACTAACAGTGGATCTCTCTGCAGAAATCCTACAAGCCAGAAGAGAGTGAGGGCCCATACTCAACATCCATAAAGAAAATATAGCGCCGGGTACGGTGGCTCAAGAGGCCGGGCGCGGTGGCTCAAGCCTGTAATCCCAGCACTTTGGGAGGCCGAGATGGGTGGATCACGAGGTCAGGAGATCGAGACCATCCTGGCGAACACGGTGAAACCCCGTCTCTACTAAAAAATACAAAAAACTAGCTGGGTGAGGTGGCAGGCGCCTGTAGTCCCAGCTACTCGGGAGGCTGAGCCAGGAGAATGGCGAGAACCTGGGAGGCGGAGCTTGCAGTGAGCTGATCCGGCCACTGCACTCCAGCCTGGGCGACAGGGCGAGACTCCGTCTCAAAAAAAAAAAAAAAAAAAGAAATAAAAAATAAAAAAAGAAAATATATTTTTTTGAGAAGGAGTCTCACTGTTGCTCAGGCTGGATGGAGTGTAGTGGTGCAATCTTGACTCACTGCAACCACTTCCTCCTGGGTTGAAGTGATTGTCTGCCTCAGCCTCCCGAGTAGCTGGGAGTACAGGCGTCTCTCACCATGCTTGGCTAACTTTCTTGTATTTAGTAACATTTCGCCATGTTGACCAGGCTAATCTCGAACTCCTGACCTCAGGCGATCCACCTGCCTCGGCCTCCCAAAGTGCTGGGATTACAGGCAAGAAAAGAATTTTCAACCCAGAATTTCACATCCAGCCAAACTAAGCTTCCTAAGTGAAGGAGAAATAAAATGCTTTACAGACAAGCAAATGCTGAGAGATTCTGTCACCACCACACCTGCCTTACAAGAGCTCTTGAAGGAGGCACTAAACATGCAAAGGAACAACTGATACCAGCCACTGCAAAAATATGCCAAATTGAAAAGACCATCGACTCTATGAAGAAACTGCATCAACTAACAGGCAAAATAACCAGCTAGCATTATAATGACAGGATCAAATTCACATATAACAATATTAACCTTAAATGTAAACAGGCTAAATGCCCCAATTAAAGGACACAGACTGGCATATTGGATAAAGAGTCAAGACCCATCAATGTGCTGTATTCAGGAGACCCATCTCTCATGCAAAGACACACACTGGCTCAAAATAAGGGGATGGAGAAATATTTACCAAGCAAACAGAAACCACAAAAAAGCAGGAGTTGCAATCTTAATCTCTGATAACACAGACTTTAGACCAACAAAGATCATAAGAGACAAAGGCATTGCATAATGGTAAAGGGATCACTGCAACAAGAAGAGCTAATTATCCTAAATATATATGCATCCAACACAGGAGCATCTAGATTCATAAAGCAAGTTCTTAGAGACCTACAAAGAGACTTACACTCCCACAAAATAATAGTGGAGACTTTAACACCCTACTGTCAATATTAGACAGATCAACGAGACAGAACTCAGCTCCGGACCAAGCGGATCTGATAGACATCTACAGAACTCTCCACCCCAAATCAACAGAATATACATTCTTCTCAGTGCCTCATCGCACTTATTCTAAAACTGACTACGTAATTGGAAGTAAAATACTCCTCAGCAAACGCAAAAGAATGAAAACCATAAGTCTCCCAGACCACAGTGCAATCAAATTAGAACTCAGGACTAAGAAACTCACTGAAAACCACACAACGACATGGAAATTGAACAACCTGCTCCTGAATGACTACTGGGTACATAACGAAATGAAGGCAGAAATAAAGATGTTCTTTGAAACCAATGAGAATGAAGACACAATGTAACAGAATCTCTGGGACACATTTAAAGCAGTGTGTAAAGAGAAATTTATAGTACTAAATGCCCACAAGAGAAAGCAGGAAAGATCTAAAATTGACACCCTAACATCACAATTAAAAGAACTAGAGAAGCAAAGGCAAACACATTCAAAAGCTAGGAGAAGGCAAGAAATACCTAAGATCAAAGCAGAACTGAAGGAAATAGAGACACGAAAAAACCCTTCAAAAAAAAAAAAAAAAAAATCAATGAATCCAGGAACTGGTTTTTTTGAAAGGATCAACAAAATAGATCTAGCCAGACTAATAAAGAAGAAAAAAGAATGAAATAGACACAATAAAAAATGATAAAGGAGATATCACCAGAGACCCCACAGAAATATAAACTACCATCAGAGAATACTGTAAATATCTCTATGCAAATAAACTAGAAAATCTAGAAAAAATCGATAAATTCCTGGACACATACATCCTCCCAAGACTAAATCAGGAAGAAGCTGAATGCCTGAATAGAACAACAACAAGTTCTGAAATTGAGGCAGCAATTAATAGCCTACCAACCAGAAAAAGTCCAGGACCAGACGGATTCACAGCTGAATTCTACCAGAGGTATGAAGAGGAGCTAGTACCATTCCTTCTGAAATTATTCAGAAATTCGGAAAATGAGGCAATCCTCCCACACTCATTTTATGAGGCCAGCATTATCCTGATAAGAGTATGTTCCATTCTGATCAATGTACCATGTTTACTTGAAAATAATGTCTCTTCTGCCACTTTTGAGTGTAGTGTTCTACAAATATTAGGTATATCAAGGTGGTTGATAGTGTTATTCTATGCCTTAGCTAATTTTTTGTGTAGCTGCTCTACCAAGTGCTGCGAATTTTTAAATCTCCAAATATGGTTGTGGAATTGCCCATTTTTATCTCTTTAATTCTGTTATAAGTGTTGATGACCGCTATATCATCCTGTTCAACAGACACTTCTCTCATTATAAAGTATCAGACTAATCTACGGTAATACATTCAATTTGAAATGATATAATATAGCAATCCATCCTTCTTATGCTTACTGTTTCCATGACCGATCTTTTTCAATCTATTTATTTTCAACCTATATCTTTATCTTTTTCTTCTTTCCTTCCGCTTTCTTAAATTATTTTACATTTTTTCAGAATTCCATTTTAATTTTCCTGTTGGCTTTTTAGTCATCTGTTTTGCAATTACTTTTATATATATCCTTAGCTTTACATGGTCCACTTATGTAATATATGCCAGAATAATTTTTTTTCTAATTCCATTTCTCCTCCAATTAGCCTGGTAGCCATCATACTCTATCCTTTTACTAGTTGTAACTGAAATTATAATATTTAAATCTGACTTCAAAAAGTCTAATATGTTCATACTTTTAACTCGTACCAGAAAATACAGCAACCTCACAAAAAATTAACCCCATTTTTGTGAGGACCTCGATTTACGTTATTACATCAGATATTTTCATTTATACAATTAAAGCACAATATAAATTATTTAAAAATCAATGCTTATTTTTATTTATTGATTTAAGCATTTTGCTTTTCATTCCATTCTGTATTTATCCTTCAATCAGAGATTATTCTTATTGGGTCTAAAGGATAATAGGACAGGGGGGCGCCCAAGATGGCTGAATAGGAACAGCCCCAGCCTCCAGCTCACAGTGTGAGCGACACAGAAGATAGGTGATTTTTGCATTTTGAACTGAGGTACACACCGACACCTCACACCTCACACTGCTGGGTACACCTCTGAGACTAAGGCTGCAGAGCAAGAATCAGACAGCAATACTCGCTGTTCAGCAATATTCTATCTTCTGCAGCCTCTGCTGCTCATACCCAGGCAAACAGTGTCTGGAGTGGACCCCAAGCAAACTCCAACAGACCTGCAGCTGAGGGTCCTGACTGTTAGAAGGAAAACAAACAAACAGAAAGGACACCCACACCAAAACCCAATCAATACGTCACCATCATCAAAGACCAAAGGCAGATAAAACCACAAAGATGGGGAAAAAGCAGGGCAGAAAAGCTGGAAATTCAAAAAATCAGAGCGCATCTCCCCCTCCAAAGGAACGCAGCTCATCGCCAGCAACGGAACAAAGCTGGACGGAGAATGACTTTGATGAGTTGAGAGAACAAGGCTTCAGTCGATGAAACTTCTCAGAGCTAAAGGAGGACTACGTACCCAGCACAAACAAACTAAAAACCTTGAAAAAAGAATGGATGAATGGATAACTAGAATAATCAATGCAGAGAAGACCTTAAAAGAACTGATAGAAATGAAAACCATGACACGAGAACTACGTGACAAATGCACGGGTTTCAGTAACCGACTTGATCAACTGGAAGAAAATCAGTGATTGAAGATCAAATGAAGGAAATGAAACAAGAAGAGAAGTCTAGAGAAAAAAGAGGAAAAAGAAATGAACAAAGCCTCCAAGAAATATGGGATTATGTGAAAAGACCAAATCTACGTCTGATCGGTGTGCCTGAAAGTGACGGGGAAAATGGAACCAAGTTGGAAAACACTCTGCAGGATATCATCCAGGAGAATTTCCCCAACCTAGTAAGGCAGGCCAACATCCTAATTCAGGAAATACAGAGAACGCCACAAAGATACTCCTCCAGAAGAGCAACTCCAAGACACATAATTGTCAGATTCACCAAAGCTGAAATGAAGGAAAAAATGTTAAGGGCAGCCAGAGAGAAAGGTCGGGTTACCCATAAAGGGAAGCCCATCAGACTAACACCAGATCTCTCGGCAGAAACTCTACAAGCCAGAAGAGAGTGGGGGCCAATATTTAACATTCTTAAAGAAAAGAATTTTCAACCCAGAATTTCATATCCAGCCAAACTAAGTTTCATAAGTGAAGGAAAAATAAAATCCTTTACAGACAAGCCAATGCTGAGAGATTTTATCACCACCAGGCCTGCCCTACAAGAGATCCTGAGGGAAGCCCTAAACATGGAAAGGAACAACAGGTACCAGCCATTGCAAAAACATGCCAAAATGTTCGATGCTAGGAAGAAACTCCATCAACTAACGAGCAAAATAACCAGTTAGTATCATGATGACAGGATCAAGTTCACACATAACAATAGTAATCTTAAATGTAAATGGACTAAATGTTTCAATTAAAAGACACAGATGGGGAAATTGGATAGAGTCAAGATCCATCAATGTGCTGTATTCAGGAGACCCATCTCACATGCAGAGACACACATAGGCTCAAAATAAAGGGAAGGAGGAAGATCTACCAAGTAAATGGAAAACAAAAAAAGGCAGGGGTTGCAATCCTAGTCTCTGATAAAGCAGACTTTAAACCATCAAAGATCAAAAGAGACAAAGAAGGCCATTACATAATGGTAAAGGGATCAATTCAACAAGAAGAGCTAACTCTCCTAAATATATATGCACCCAATACAGGAGCACCCAGATTCATAAAGCAAATCCTTAGAGACTTACAAAGAGACTTAGACTCACACACAATAATAATGGAAGACTTTAATACCCCACTGTCAACATTAGACAGATCAACGAGACAGAAAGTTAACAAGGATATCCAGGAATTGAACTCAACTCTGCACCGAGAGGACCTGATAGACATCTACAGAACTCTCCACCCCAAAACAGCAGAATATACATTCTTCTCAGCACCACACCACACTTATTCCAAAATTGACCACATAGTGGGAAGTAAAGTACTCCTCAGCAAAAGTAAAAGAACAGAAATTTTAACAAACTGTCTCTCAGACCACAGTGCAATCAAACTAGAACTCAGGACTAAGAAACTCAATCAAAACCGCTCAACTACATGGAAACTGAACAACCTACTCCTGAATGACTACTGGGTACATAACAAAATGAAGGTAGAAATAAAGATGTTCTTTGAAACCAATGAGGACAAATTTACAACATCCCAGAATCTCTGGGACACATTTAAAGCAGTGTGTGGAGGGAAATGTATAGCACTAAATGTCCACAAGAGAAAACAGGAAAGATCTAAAATTGACACCCTAACATCACAATTAAAAGAACTAGAGAAGCAAGAGCAAACACATTCAAAACCTAGCAGAAGGCAAGAAATAACTAAGATCAGAGCAGAACTGAAGGAGATAGAGACACAAAAAACCCTCCAAAAAATCAATGAATCCAGGAGCTGGTTTTCTGAAAAGATCAACAAAATTGATAGACCGCTAGCAAGACTAATAAAGAAGAAAAGAGAGAAGAATCAAATAGACGCAATAAAAAAAAATGATAAAGGGGGTATCACCACTGATCCCACAGAAATACACACTACTATCAGAGAATACTATAAACACCTCTACGCAAATAAACTAGAAAATCTAGAAGAAATGGATAATTTCCTTGACCCTTACACTCTCCCAGGACTAAACCAGGAAGTAATTGAATCCTTGAATAGACCAATAGCAGGCTCTGAAATTGAGGCAATAATTAATAGCCTACCAACCAAAAACAGTCCAGGACCAGACGGATTCACAGCCGAATTCTACTGGAGGTATGAGGAGGAGCTGGTACCATTCCTTCTGAAACTATTCCAATGAAGAGAAAAAGAGGGAATCCTCCCTAACTCATTTTATGAGGCCAACATCATCCTGATACCAAAGCCTGGCAGAGATGCAACAAAAAAAGAGAATTTTAGACCAATATCCCTGATGAACATTGATGCAAAAATCCTCAATAAAATACTGGCAAACCGAATCCAGCAGCACATCAAAAAGCTTATCCACCATGATCAAGTGGGCTTCATCCCTGGGATGCAAGGCTGGTTCAACATACATAAATCAATAAACGTAATCCAGCATATGAAAAGAACCAAAGACAAAAACCACATGATTATCTCAATAGAGGCAGAAAAGGCCTTTGACAAAATTCAACAGCCCTTCATGCTAAAAACGCTCAATAAATTTGGTATCAATGGAACGTATCTCAAAATAATAAGAGCTATTTATGACAAACCCACAACCAATATCATACTGAATGGGCAAAAACTGGAAGCATTCCCTTTGAAAACTGGCACAAGACAGGGATGCCCTCTCTCACCACTCCTATTCAACATAGTGTTGGAAGTTCTGGCGAGGGCAATCAGGCAAGAAAAATAAATAAAGCGTATTCAGTTAGGAAAAGAAGAAGTCAAATTGTCCCTGTTTGCAGATGACATGATTGTATATTTAGAAAACCCCATTGTCTCAGCACAAAATCTTCTTAAGCTGATAAGCAACTTCAGCAAAGTCTCAGGATACAAAATCAACGTGCAAAAATCACAAGCATTCTTTTACACCAGTAACAGACAAACAGAGAGCCAAATCAGGAATGAACTCCCATTCACAATAGCTTCAAAGAGAATAAAATATCTCGGAATCCAACTTACAAGGGATTTAAAGGACCTCTTCAAGGATAACTACAAACCACTGCTCAGTAAAATAAAAGAGGACACAAACAAATGCAAGAACATACCATGCTCATGGATAGGAAGAATCAGTATTGTGAAAATGGCCATACTGCCCAAGGTGATTTATAGATTCAATGCCATCCCTATTAAGCTATCAATGACTCTCTTCACAGAATTGGAAAAAAACTGCTTTAAAGTTCATATGGAACCAAAAAAGACCCCGCATTGCTAAGACAATCCTAAGTCAAAAGAACAAAGCTGGAGGCATCACACTACCTGACTTCAAACTATACTACAAGGCTACAGTAACCAAAACAGCATGGTACTGGTACCAAAATAGAGATATAGACCAATGGAACAGAACAGAGCCCTCAGAAATAATACCACACATCTACAGCCATCTGATCTTAGACAAACCTGACAAAAACAAGAAATGGGGAAAGGATTCCCTATTTAATAAATGGTACTGGGAAAACTGGCTAGCCATAAGTGGAAAGCTGAAACTGGATCCTTTCCTTACTCCTTATACGAAAATTAATTCAAGATGGATTAGAGACGTAAATGTTAGACCTAAAACCATAAACACCCTACAAGAAAACCTAGGTAATACCATTCAGGACATAGGCATGAGCAAAGACTTCATGTCTAAAACACCAAAAGCAATGGCAACAAAAGCCAGAATTGACAAATGGGATCTAATTAAATTGAAGAGCTTCTGCGCAGCAAAGGAAACTACCATCAGAGTGAACAGGCAACCTACAGAATGGGAGAAAAATTTTGCAATCTACTCATCTGACAAAGGGCTTACATCCAGAACCTACAAAGAACTCAATCAAATTTACAAGAAAAAAACAAACAACCCCATCAAAAAGTGGGCAAAGGATATGAACAGACACTTCTCAAAAGAAGACATTCACACAGCCAACAGACACATGAAAAAATGCTCATCATCACTCACCATCAGAGAAATGCAAATCAAAACCACAATGAGATAGCATCTCACACCAGTTAGAATGGCAATCATTAAAAAAATCATGAAACAACAGGTGCTGGAGAGGATGTGGAGAAATAGGAACACTTTTACACTGTTGGTGGGATTGTAAACTAGTTCAACCATTGTGGAAAACAGTGTGGCGATTCCTCAAGGATCTAGAACTAGAAATACGATTTGACCCAGTCATCCCATTACTGGGTATATACCCAAAGGATTATAAATCATGCTGCTATAAAGACACATGCACATGTATGTTTATTGCAGCACTATTCACAATAACAAACACTTGGAATCAACCCAAATATCCATCAGTGACAGACTGGATTAAGCAAATGTGGCACATATACACCATGAAATACTATGCAGCCATAAAAAAAGGATGAATTCATGTCCTTTGTAGGGACATGGATGCAGCTGGAAACCATCATTCTCAGCAAACTATCGCAAGAACAGAAAACCAAACACCGCATGTTCTCACTCACAGGTGGGAATTGAACAATGAGATCACTTGGACACAGGAAGAGGAACATCACACACTGGGGCCTATTGTGGGGAGGCGGGAAGGGGGAGGGATAGCATTCGGAGATATACCTAATGTAAATGACGAGTTAATGGGTGCAGCATACCAATATGGCACATGTATACATATGTAACAAACCTCCACATTTGCACAAGTACCCTAGAACTTAAAGTATAATAATAATAATTAAAAAAAAAATACTAGGTTAGTTATTTCAGGTGTGCTAGTGAGAAATCCTACCAAATTTTGGCGGCGGGGGGAGTGAGGGGAGTAGAGACAGAATCTCACTATGTTGCCCAGGCTGATCTTGAGCTCCTGGGCTCAAGTGATCTTCCTGCCTCAGCCTCCAAGGTGTTGGGATTATAGGCATGAGACACAATGCCCAGCCTCTATCAACTGTTTACTGAAAATATTTTCTTTTGACTTTTATTCATGGAAAAAAGTTGTTTCTTAGCACTCATTTTCTTTCAGAATTTTGGAGATACATTTCATCATCTTTGGAAACATTCCATTATCATTCCATTATTTGGGAACATCATTCCATTATATTTCATTATTATTCCATCCCACATATTGATACATTACCTTTTGGTCTAGGTGTTGCTGCTCTGAAAGCAAAGTACATTTTTTCTCTATCTATATTGGGGATTTTTACACTATCTTTGTTTTTGAATAGTCTAATGAGATTAGGAATTTGCTTCATATTTTTCCTACTTGAGATTTATAGGACTTTTGAAACTATGGTTTGACATCTTTAGCCATTTTTTTAAAATTTCAATCATATTTTCAAATACTTTTTGCTCTATTCTCTCCTCTCCTTCTGAGGTTCCAATTATATATATGTAAGACATTCTCACTACATTGTTTTTATCTTACATTCTATTCTTACTTTTATTTTCTATCCTCTTATCTTTGCATGTTTCATTATAAACGTTCTGTTCTGACGTATTTTTGAGTTCACTAATTGTCTCTAATGTGAGGTCTAGTTTGCCATTAAAGACGTCTGCTAGAACTCACAATTCCAAATGTTTTGTTTTCAATTTTAGAATTTCTATGGGGTTCTTTCTTTTTAATTTTATCTTGATTACAAATCAAAACTATTATCCATTTGTTTCTTTTTTATACTTTCCCTCTGCAGAATCACCCAATCTTAATATACTTGAACATACTAATTAATGCATAGTTCTTTTATCTAGAGTTCCTATGAATATAATTCTGTTGTCTGTTTTTTCCTCTGTTATTTTGGCCACATTGTGTTGAATTTTTGTGTACTCATTTTTTAACAAGTCCTGGACATAACACATGAAAATTGAGGTAATGTGAGGTCTAGGAAGATGCAATAGTCTGTTAGAGAGAATTTACGTTTGCTTTTAGCAAGCTCCTGGAAAACTAGCAAAGTCGAATCACCTTCACTCAATTTCAGGACTGAAATAATTTATAGTTATACGTCAATCCTCTCAAAGCAAATCTATTTCCAGTTTACTCTTTCTTATAGGGCACAATCCTTTAAGCTACCAATACCAAAAAGTAGTGGTTTACCATGTCTCCTCTTTGGTAGATCCTAGATTCCAAAATACCACTCCTAGCTCTGGGAGCTACTCAAAATGTCTCCATCTCCAATACTACTTCAAGAATTAGCAGGTAACCCAAAGGGAAAAGTAGGCTCACTCTCTGGGTTTCTTTCCTCAATAAAGTTTTGGCCCCGTAAATCTTAGCCTTATCAGCTCTCTGGTGCCTTTTTAAAAAAACAAAAACTAAAGTCTTTTCCAGCTTTACTCGTGGTAGTTAGCTGGACTACTGACCCAAATTACCTAATTCATCATAATTCATGATACTTAAACTATAACCCTACACCATTTGGTGAGGGTGGAGGGGTATGGGGGGTAATTCCTGCAAAAGAGTATCAGGCCAAAGTACCTGACTAACTGAAAGAGGGCATTCAATCTTCTAATTCCTAAGTAACGTTTAAAAATGTAATTAATTTGAAAAACATAATGGAGACCTCTATGAAAGAAGTACATTAATATTTTAAAAGTACGTATACTACTTGCACAAAAATCAAACAATTTTCACCAACTGATTATTCACTTACTAATAAATAGTTAATTAAATGTCTAATACATATGTGCTCCTAAAGTTTAAATAAGGAATGGCTTAGGAAGAACTTACAGTCTGATGGGGGGGGGGGCCTTGGTATTATGAGGAAGTATAATAAAATGTTACGGGTAAAATGATACAACTATACACTGAGTACAGTGGTGTTCTAACAATAATAGTTTGTGATGGGGACCCAAAGAAAAAGGTAATTCTTGAATGTAGATGTGCAAAATGAATTGGTACTGACCAGGATGAGCAAAAGACAAGCAAAGGATATGAGGTGTTCCTAGCAGTAGGGGCAAAAGGGCAAGAAGGCAAGAGCTACAGGTAATGTAAGAGCACAGTATAGCATTAGTACTTGAGAAACATCAAGGAGTTCCATGGATCTGGAACATGGTGGGGGCGAGGTATATGTGTGCGCATGTACATGTGTCTCTGTATGTGAGTGTGAGTGTAATGGTCATGGTTGTGATAGTGAAAGTAGTTAGCTGTAAGAGAGAAAAACAATCTTTGTCTATATTGTGGAGCATAATAAAGTACATATACAAATCATATTTAACAGTAAATCAGTGAAGTGTATCCAATAAAATGAGGGAAAAAGGTATATGTGCTATCATCAAAATTATTAAACATTGCTTAAAAACACAGAGAAATAATACATAAAACTATCAGAAATGAAGAGAAAATTATTATTGTCTGCAGATACTAGATCTACAAAAGAATAAATGTTTTGGGTTACTTAACCCCAAAGGTGATGGTATTAGGAAGTGGGCCTTTGTGAGGTCATGATAGAATTCATAAATTAAAATAGAGCATTTATAGAAAAGTCCTCAGAGAGTTCCTTTGGCACTTTTAGTAGATGACAATATAGGGAAAAGATACCTTCTATGAACCGTGAAGAGGGCCCTCTATAGACAGTGAATTTGTCAACACCTTGAACTTCAACACCTGGCCTCCAGAACTGTCAGAAATAAATTTCTATGGTTTATAAGCTACTCGGTTTACGATATTTTGTTGTAGCAGCCCAAAGGGACTAAGGCAAATGCCATTTACAAAAGCATCAAAAAGAAGAAAGTACTTTAGGAATAAAGTTAACCAAGAAGGTAAAAGATTTGTACCCTGAAAACTACAAAACATTGCTGAAAGAAATGAAAGGAGACACAAATAAATGGAAAGACATCCTATGTTCATGCACTGGAAGGTTTAATATTGTTAAGATGTCAATACCGCAAAGTAAGCTACATATTCAATGTAATCCTTTTCAGAATCCTACAGCATTTTTGCAGAAACAGAAAAAACAATCCTAAAATTCATACGGAAACCATAAAGAATCCCAAATAGCTGAAAAAATCTTGAGAAAGCAAAAAGCTGAGGGCTTCATACTTCCTGACTTCAAAATGCATTCTAAAGCTTCAGTAAGTGAAACAGTTTGGTAATGGCATAAAGACATACAGACTAATGGAATAGAACAGAGAGCCCAGGTAATAAAACCATATATATGGTCAAATAATCTTTGAATTGTGTTAGTGCCATGACTAACATAATGTGGAAATATAATGGTGCTGGGAAAACTGGGTATCAACATGCAAAAGAATAAAAGTGGAGCCTTATTTTACACACACAAAACGAACTCAAAATGGATCAAAGAATAAATATAAGACATGAAATTACAAACTCCTAGGAAAAAACCACAGGAGAAAAGTTTCATAACTTGGTCCTTAGAAATGATTTCTTGATGCTGACAAAAGCAATAAGAGATGAGTAGAACTACATCAAAATAAAAAGCTTCTGCACAGCAAACAACAGAACAAAACAGCAAACTACAGAATGAGAGAATGTATTTACAAAACATATGTCTGATAAGGACTTAATACTCAAAATGTATAAGGAACTCCTACAACTCAATAGTGACAACAAAAAAAAAGAAACACAAGTAAAAACTTGGCAAAAGACTTGAATAGACATTTCTTCAAAGAAGACATACAAATGATACACAGGTATTTGAAAAATGCTTAGCATTATGAATTATCAGGGAAGTTCAAATCAAAACCACGATGAAATATCACCTGACACCTGCTAGGATGGCTGTTATTTTTAAAAAAACAACAACATAAAAAATAAATAAATAAGTATCAGCAAGGATGTGGAGAAATTAAAACCTTGTACACCATTATTGGGAATGTAAAATAACGTAGATGCTATAGAAAACAGTATGGAGATTCTTCAAAAAATTAAAAGTAGAACTACCATATGAACCAGCAATCACATTTCTGGATATTTATTCAAACAAAGTCAACTGAGGAACTTAAATAAATATCTGCCCTCTCATGCTCATTGTTGCATTATTCACAATAGACAAGAGGTGGAAACAACCTAAATACTCATCAGCAGATGAATGAATAAAGAAAATGTATTGGCCAGGAGTGTGGCTCATGCCTGTAATTCCAGCCGAGGGAGGAGGATTGCTTGAGGCCGGGAGTTCCAGACAAGCCCTGGCAACATAGAGAAACCTTGTCTCTACAAAAAAAAAAAAAAAAATTGTTTAAATTAGTTGCATGTGCAGCCGTAGTCCCAGCTACTGGGGAGGCTAAGCTGGGAGGATCCCTTGGCCCCAAGTTCCAGGCTGCAATAAGCCATGATCACACCACTGCACTCCAGCCTGGGTGACAGAGCAAGACCCTGTCTCAAAAAAAGAAAGAAGGCAAATGTGTTATACATACATACAATGGAATATTATTCAGCCTTAAAAAAGAAGAAAATCCTCTACTATGCTGCAACATGGATTAACTTTGAAGACATTATACTAAGTGAAATAAGACAGTAACAGGACAAACATTGTATGATTCCACTTATGTGACATGTCTGAAGTGTTGAATTCACAGAAGCAGAAAGTAGAACCGTGGTTTCCAGGGGCTGGGGATAGGGGAATGGGGAGCTGTTGTTCAATGGGAACAGAGGTTCAGTCATGCCAGATGAAAACGTTCTAGAGATCTGCTGTACAATAATATGCACATAGTTAACAATACTCTATTATACCCTTCAAAATGGAAGAGGATTTCACATTATGTAATTTTTTACCATAATTTTTTAAAAGAATGCACTAATGTAGCTAAGATCATTTTTATTAAAAAAAAAAATTAAGGGATATGTTGCTATATTAACAGTTAAAAATTTTATAAAGTTTATCTAATTAAAGCCATGTGGTGTTAATGGTAGAATACAGAAAGGTCAAAGGGGAAAAAAAGACTAAATCCTAAAAGCCCAAATATGTATATGTGTTATCCACAATCGGTGAGAAAAAAATGGATTATCTAATGAATGGAGATGAGACGATGGGCTTGCCATTGAGAAAAAAATACAGTCCAACCTTATATCATGTACTCAAATAAATGTAAGATAAGTAAGAGATACACATTTAGTTTACGACAGGTAAAAATTTTAGACTGGGCAGAATACTAAAAACAGAGAGTTTTTTCTAACTCACACTAACCCTCTCTAAGTCTTCAATGATATCTAGAGTCATATAGAATTTTCAAACACCAGATTCTAGAGGTATATAGAAATGCACAAACTAATGGCAAATATAAGTATGCTGTTTTTCAGTTGTACTAATACTGTTTTTTCTTATAGTTATAAATGCAAATGAAAACTGACGGTTCAAAATAGTATATTATTACAGCAATAGCAGAGGACTTTAGAGGCTTAAGATCTGACAGAAATCCAGCTTTGTAAACATAAATGGCAAATGAATTGTGCTTCAATAGATGTTAAAAATCCACTAAGAATAACATTTTCAAAGAATATATATTGACATGGGAAAAGTTCCATTCATCCAGCCAGTCAATAAATACTGTGCTGGGCCATGGACTATGTGCTAAAGAATTTTTAAATGAGCAAGGAAGCCATGATCTTTGCTATCAAGAATCTTAAAGTTTAGTGAGAAAGGCAAACAAGGATTATAGTTATAAAATACTTGATAGAAAAGGTACAAAGAAAAATGTCTAAGTACCTAGCAGGGGAACCTGCCTAGTCTATAAGAGTCAGAGGTTTTGTAGGAAAAATAACATTTTAAGTTCAGATCTGAAAAGATACATAGGAATTAGCCCAACTTAGTGGTTATGGATTATGGGTGGACGTATCAACAAACTGAAAGCTCAGTATTAATTATCAAGGGAGAAAAGGCCCAGGATCAATGGTGGGGAGGGGAGGGTGTACAGGGAGGGGAGGGTATGTGGGGAGGGGTGGAGCTCGGGGACCCGTACCCAGAACGGTATATATACTAAAGGCCTAATAACATCTGCACAGAGTAAGATTGGAAGTACACAAAAGAAAATATGATAATATATCACTGCTTAACTCTTTTCTATATTTCTTAATCGATCATACATTACCATTTACTCTACTGATCAAAAGGGTTAGTAAAATAATACTTTACCATTGTGCTTTTATTAACATTTTAGACAAGGCTGTTAAAACTTAATGTATTCATTTGGCAAATAAGGCTAATAAGATTTAACTTCACAAAGCTTCTGATTAGGATCAAATATAACATGTGCAGGATTAACGGTTTTGTGACTGTGGTCGCTGGACCTAACTCAGTATCAGAGTGAGCGGATCTAGAATTGGAAAGTAGTTGTAAAAACTGATAGATCAGGAGGAAAAAAACGTGGACCCGATGAAGCTGATGAGTTGGTTACTACAGTGTTGTCACTACCCACTTTAGCAATAATGACAGTCAATGCTAATTAATCCTCCCTCCCGCTCCTTAGACCCAATCTCAGAATCCTTAGCAACCTAGTGCTCCAGGCAGCCACTTGCAATTAATTTAGAATGGCATGTTAATTGCAATCTTTTGCTATCACTAGCCTCAGAATTGCAAGTATGAATACAATCATACAATTTTTTTAAAAAGGTAGTTTGGCTATAAAAATGTCTCTCTTTTTTGAGACAGAGTCTCTCTCTGTCACCCAGGCTGGAGTGCAGTGGTGCGATCTCGGCTCACTGCAAGCTCCATCTCCCGGGTTCATGCCATTCTCCTGCCTCTGCCTCCTGAGTAGCTGGGGCTACAGGCGCCCACCACCATGCCCAGCTGATTTGTTTTATAGTTTTTTGGTAGAGACAGGGTTTCACCGTGTTAGCCAGGATGGTCTTAATCTCCTGACCTCATGATCCACCTGCCTTGACCTCCCAGAGTGCTGGGATTACAGGCGTGAGCCACCGTGCCAGGCCAAAAATGTCTTTTTAAATGTATATTTTAACATTTAAATGTTCTGTTTCTCTGAAAGTATATCTTCTAGTATGCCCAGAGGTTCTGATGTATTAAGTATTATTTTGTAAGCCACTGTTATTCATGTATTATGCCAGAAACAAGAATTTAGAGACTATAGCATTTAAAAAATATATTTACATATATTTACAAATAATAAAGTCAGACACAAATACGTAAGATGGAGTGTTGCTTTTTCACATATGTTGCTTTTTCACAAAATGAAAACAAATGAATTTCTTACCTTTCCTCTGGAGTATCTACATGAAATGTTCTCTCTATAACAGTGGTCCACTGGAGACATCTGATTATAAATGTGTTTGGCTTTGGTCGTTCTGTTTTCATTAATTGGCATTCTAAGAATAAAATAAAATGTTTCTTTAAATATGGATATATCTAAACCAAGAAGTAAATAATTGAGAACTACAGAGTTCTATTTTAAACAAAACCCAGTGTGACCTCACAGCTTTCTATGGATCTCCACTCAGTATTATTCACAACCTGACCTTAGTCTTCCTTTCCAATCCTTCACCCATTCTGGCCACATTAACCACCTCAACTGGACTATATAATTTTCCCCAAACACATCTTACTCTTTCCTTTATTTATGCCTTTGCTCCAGCTGTTCTTGTCATCTGAAATACTTCCCCCACTTATTTTATCTCTATCCATATGCATCACCTGCAGTCACAATAATTCTGATCCTTGAAGGTCCAGATCAAACATTATTCCTTCCATGAAACCTTCCATAACACCTGGCCCTAGATTGGCCATTTCATCCTCTCAATTCTCATTACTTATTACCATATCCCTCATTTGTCACTTACCATAGACTATCTTACAGTATTACTTATCATTTTAAGAAAATTACAAATATCACTTATCCTTACCTAGATTATAAGCCCTTTGACAATATAAACTGCCTGTAACACTTAGTATCCATAGCCCCGAGAGCTAGTCAGTCTAAATGTGACTGAATTCTGTTAGTGAGTAACTAGGAAGATGTCAAAGAACATGAGCCTAAAAGTATGGGTTCTGACACTGGTGTGCCTGGATTCAATTATTTTTTCATACCATTAACTATACAAACTTGGACAAATTAATTTAACTCTCTAGTCTTCAACAGTTAAGTAGGAAACAGTATCTACATCATAGAATTGACGTAGGAATTAACAATAAACTCATGTAATATTAGCATAATATGAGACCTGTAAGCTTTCAACAAACATTAACTATTATTTGGCATACATCTGAGTTGGATTTTAAAGGATAAGTGGTATTGGACACCAAGAAAAAAATAGGGTACAGTTGTCTGCTGACTCTGTCCTTTTGAAAGAAACTAATTTATCTCCATTGAAAACTTCAAGTCTTTTCTCAGTGCTTATCTGCTGTGTCCTATCTCCATCATTAGCAACTATCAACCACCATTTCTGTCTTTACAGTTCCAATTCATTACTCAGATTAGCTGTGGTTTTTTCTTTTTCTTTCTTTTTTTTTTTTTGAGACAGAGTCTCGCTCTGTCACCCAGGTTGGAGTGCAGTGGCCCGATCTTGGCTCGCTGCAACCTCCGCCTGCTGGGTTCAAGTGGTTGTCATGCCTCAGCCACCCAAGTAGCTGTGATTACAGGCGTGCACCACCACACCCAGCTAATTTTTCTAATTTTACTAGAGACGGGGTTTCACCATGTTGGCCAGGCTGATCTCGAACTCCTGACCTCAAGTGATCCACCCACCTTGGCCTCCCAAAGTGCTGGGATAACAGGCTTGACCCACCGTGCCCAGTCCCAGATTAGCTCTTTACTGGCCCTTTACACTGAGAGAAATGATTCACCCAAGGGTCTCTGCTTAGTTTTCTTTTCTTTTCTAACAGTTTTCATGTTTTCAGCAATCATCTCTCAGTTTACCAATATCAAAATCCAAACTTTTTTCACCATGGAGTTCTACTTTAACACACACATGTCTAAATACGTAGTGAATATTTCTACCTGGTTGAATTACTGGACCACCCCTGAAACCAAACTCAGTATTTTCCCCCTAAAATGCATTTCTCCTCCTGGTTTGCAAAACTTTTCCATCACCCAGGCTGAAAGATAAAGTGATCTTCCTTTTTCATACTGTTACTATTTGTCATTACAGGTGCTCCTTGACTTATGACTGTGTTACATTCCAATAAATCCACTGGAAGTCAAAAATACTGTAAGGAAAAATGCATTTAATACACCTAGACTACCCAAGATCACAGGTTAGCCTAACCTACTTTAAACATGCTCAGAACACTCATATTAGCCTAGAGCTAGACAAAATCATCTAACACAAAGCCTATTTTGTAATAGAGTATTGAATACTACACATAGATGGATGTTTTGTCGACATGATGAGATGTGAAAACACAAAAAATAAGAGCATCCAGAAAAATGCTGGCAACACAGTACACTGTAGAGTATCTACTGTGCATGTTGTGATCACGTGACTGACTGCGAGCTATGATTTCCTGCTGCTGCCCAGCATCACTAGGGAGTATCACACAGCAAATTACTAGCCCAGGAAAAGACAAAAATCCAAAATTTGAAATACAGTTTCCATTGAGTATGTATTGCTGTCAGGAGCATGGTAAAGTAAAAGACATCATGACACTGAACTACTGTAAGTGGGAGACCATTCATAACCGGTTTTCCACTGCTGTAATTCTAGTTCAGATTCTCCGTGCCCAATGCCTAAACCTCCCAGCTGCCCTAAGACCAGATTCTTCCTGTTTAGAGATGCTGAGTGACTACAGAAGTTAAAGACAGAAACTGTGCTCTGGGAGACATCTGAACATGTCCGAACGTGAACTCTTGATCTCTCTCAACCCTGATCCTCCTTCTGCCAACCTCTACTATGGCTTTCTCTATCTCACACGACACCTCCATCCTTTCAATTGCCCAAGCTGAAAACCCAAGAATCCCCTTGGAGTCCTCTCTTCTCTGACATCACATTCACTCCTGCAAATCCTAGTGTTTCTACTTTAAAAACATAACCTGCTTCTGATAACTTCTCACCACCTCCACTACCTCAGACTAAGCCATCACTGTCTCTCACCTGATGATTCCAAAAACCTTAGAATAGTTTTCCCCTGCCCTCACTGCAGTCTGTTCTCAATACAGCAGCCAGAAATCTTCTTAAAATGAAGATCTGCAAAAAAGTTCTGCAGTGTTTCAGTTCACTAAGAATAGAAGAGTAGGCCTTTAAGTGATCAGCAGGTGTCCTACTTGATCTGACCCTCCCACCGACTCTACTCAAGTTTCTGACCTACTTCCCTAGTACTCTTTCAGGCTGCTCTGCCAGCCACCCTGGCTTCCCTGCATTTCCTCAACAATGCACTACACTCTTTCTGTTTTAGAACTTTTTGCCCTCTGCCTAGCACTCTTCCTACCCCACACATCCACACAGCTGTCTACCTTAAACATCCTATTTAATACTGCAATCTGTACCCCTTACCTAGGACTCTCCCTCCATCTTCTCTTACCTGCTCTATTTTTTATTTTCCATACCATGTTACTATTTTCTAACATTTGATATGAAGTTTTTTAGTATCTTTTTTGCTTACTGTCTTTTCAACTAGATTGTAAGCTCCATTCACATATTCTTAGCACTTGGAACTATGCCAGACACATAGTACTCAATAAATATTTTCCAAATGAATGAATTCTGGTAGTAATAATCCAACAAAGAAGGTAATTTTGATGCTACCAAATGATAATTTCTAAAGCAATGTTCCTACAGAAGCAAGAAGGGATTAAATTTACTAGACAAGTAAAGGGGTAGCTCTAATCAGGAGTATAAATAGTTTAGTAATGAAACAGGAGAGAAGATATAAGGGCCCAAATGCAATTAGGAGTACAGAAGCAAGTAAAAGCTGGTAGAAATTATTTTCTCACTGCTTCTGTTTTTTTTTTTTCAATGAATTAGGATATAAAGCCATCGGAAATAGGTTGCAAAAGGATCCATCGGGCTTTGAAGAAAAAAAGATATGAAATAGCACTCTGGGAAAACGAAAGTACAGACTAGGGAAATCTACCATGACAGTCAAGAAGGATGAAGGACCAACCTGAATTTAATAATGAAGAATTTAAAGTAGTAACAGAGATCATGGTTGTGTATTTTCTCTCAAATATATTCAGCTGCATGTGTACAGGTGCGGAACACAGAGTAATGAATGTAAGCAAGGCTGTATTTTAACCAAGTAAGTTTGTCAAAGCAAGAAAACAGAAAAGAATTGAGAATGCAAGGCAAGGGAGCAAGGCAAGGGAGTAATTACGATAATCAACCAAGAAATTTAAAAAGGGTGTGGAGGAAAGTGAGAACCTGGGGATGTGCAAAATAATGAAAAGGTGGTAGAATCAACAGGTCATAAAATCTATTATATCACAATTCAACTCTGTATAGCAGCATTACATACTTTTTGAAATATGAAAGTTAAAAAATACAAAATATAGTATTCCACAAAAAATAAGCAAAAACAGTGTTCATTTGAAAGATGTAAGTTTTAAAATACCAAAGACATTATACTAATTTATACTAATAAAGAGCCAACCAATTCCTATGACTGACTCTGCCCATCAGTCTGATTCTCTTTGAAGCCAACTGTTACCCCCCATATCCTTCTTTTCAAAAGTTCTATTAAATTTCCAGCCAGTAGTTCATGAGCTAAATTACTTGAAAGTTAGGAATTGTGTGCAGAGTTCTTCTTATAGCACGTAGGACAGTGATAGGACATAGGAGTATATAATAAATACTTGATGACTGGGCAACTGATTGGCTTTAAATGTAAAGAATGGAGGACAGACACTTAAATGAGGGGCGTGCCCAAGAGAAATACTCAAGAATGAACTATGGGGTACAGAGAAATACAGCACAGAAGCAAAGAAAGAATGCCCAGTCTGAGGTTCACTATTTCAGTTTTACTTCAGGTTCCCATTATGATGATATAAGGTAATTAAGATAATGGACTTTGCAATCAGAATAAGAAATTCAAATCCAGACTCTAACACAATCAGCGGTGTGACCCTTTTCAAAGTACTTTACATCTAAGCCCTCAAGTTCATCATCTTTAAAAGCACTATCATGAATTAAAAGCATATTTTCAACACCATATCTAAATGAAGTTTAAATGCTATAATTCAAAGACCTTCTCAACACCAGACTTTTAGGAGTTACTTAAAGTGCTGTTATCAGATTCCAAATATCAATTACCATAATTTATAAGGCTGCTGAAAACAATAAAAGACATTACTTTAATTACCATTCTCAAGCAGATCACTGAAAAGGAATGGCTTAGAAAAGAATACAATTCTTGTATTTATGTAGGCAGTGGTTTGGGAAAATATTAAAAGAGTAACATAATGGCTAAGTAGTTATGCACAACTTGACTGTTCTTACTAAATTTGCTAAGTATCCATGAACCAAATCATGTATATGAAATGTCAGTTATGGGCCAGGCACTATGCAAAATGCTGGGCACACAAAAATGAATAGGAAACTCTGTGAGGTCATAGCACACACCACACAACTAATCACTTTACCCATGTAATTATAAAGTAGTATTTCATTTATGATATAAAGGATTTAATCAGGTCCTATGAATCCTCTAGTCCAAAAAAAAATGTTACGTGTAATTACAAAAAAAACTATAATAGAAATAAACCTATATTTTATAGATCTCAGTATGAAACACTCTACAAACACAGTCAATCTGTATACTAAGATACTGAAGTGGTAGTTGGATCACTACCAAGAGAATATCACAATGTCTTATGGTTTGTTGCTGTACAAAACAAATATAACTTAAAAAGCTGAATCCAAATTCAAAAAAGTTAAAACTCTAAATTACCATGATAAAACCAGTGATCGAGTAAATAGAACAACTTTTGAGTTCTTGCATGTTCACAATAAAGAATCAGAAACACAGGATTCTTAAAGGAAATGGTGGTTAATACATGGACTAGCCAATACTTCTTTAAAAGAATATTTTCCTTTTATTCCCACAGCAAGGTAGGGCAATTTAAATTTTAAAAATCAGAAGTAGAGTTCTTTGTAGATTCTGGATATGTCAGATTTGTCAGATGAATAAATTGCAAAAATTTTTTTCCCATTCTGTAAGTTGCCTGTTCACTCTGATGACAGTTTCTTTGCTGTGCAGAAGCTCTTTAGTTTAATTAGATCCCATTTGTCAATTCTGGCTTTTGTTGCCATTGCTTTTGGGGTTTCAGACATTAAGTCCTCGCCCATGCCTATGTCCTGAATGGTATTGCCTAGTATTCTTCTAGGGTTTTTATGGTTTTAGGTCTAACATTTAAGTCTCTAATCCACCTTGAATTAATTTTCGTATAAGGAGTAAGGAAAGGATCCAGTTTCAGCTTTCTACTTATGGCTAGCCACTTTTCCCAGCACCATTTATTAAATAGGGAGTCCTTTCCCCATTTCTTGTTTTTGTCAGGACTGTCAAAGATCAGATAGTTGTAGATGTGTGGTATTATTTCTGAGGGCTCTGTTCTGTTCCACCGGTCTATATCTCTGTTTTGGTACCAGTACCATGCTGTTTTGGTTACTGTAGACTTATAGTATAGTTTGAAGTAGGTAGCATGATGCCTTCAGCTTTGTTCTTTTGACTTAGGATTGTCTTGGCAATGAGGGCTCTTTTTTGGTTCCATGTGAACTTTAAAGTAGTTTTTTCCAATTCTGTGAACAAAGTCATTGGTAGCTTGATGGGGATGACACTGAATCTATAAACTACCTTGGGCAGTATGGCCATTTTCATGATACTGATTCTTCCTATCCATGAGCATGGAATGCACTTCCATTTGTTTGTATCCTCTTTTATTTCACTGAGCAGTGGTTTGTAGTTCTCCTTGAAGAGGTCCTTCACATCCCTTGTAAGTTGGATTCCTAGGTATTCTATTCTCTTTGAAGCTATTGTGAATGGGAGTTCATTCAAGATTTGGCTCTCTGTTTGTCTGTTATTGGTGTATAAGAATGCTTGTGATTTTTGCACATTGATTTTGTATCCTGAGACTTTGCTGAAGTTGCTTACCAGCTTAAGGAGATTATGGGCTGAGACAATGGGGTTTCCTACATAAACAATCATGTCATCTGCACACAGGGACAATTTGACTTCCTCTTTTCCTAATTGAATACGCTTTATTTCTTTCTTCCGCCTGATGGCCCTGGCCAGAATTTCCAACACTATGTTGAATAGGAGTGGTGAGACAGGGCATTCCTGTCTTGTGCCAGTTTTCAAAGGGAATGCTTCCAGTTTTTGCCCATTCAGTATGATATTGGTTGTGAGTTTGTCATAAATAGCTCTTATTATTTTGAGATACGTTCCATCAATACCGAATTTATTGAGAGTTTTTAGCATGAAGGGCTGTTGAATTTTGTCAAAGGCCTTTCCTGCATCTATTGAGATAATCATGTGGTTTTTGTCTTTGGTTCTGTTTATATGCCAGATTGCGTTTACTGATTTGTGTATGTTGAACCAGCCTTGCATCCCAGGGATGAAGCCCACTTGATCATGGTGGATAAGCTTTTTGATGTGCTGCTGGATTCGGTTTGCCAGTATTTTATTGAGGATTTTTGCATCGATGTTCATCAGGGAGATTGGTCTAAAATTCTCTTTTTTTGTTGCATCTCTGCCAGGCTTTGGTATCAGGATGATGCTGGCCTCAAAAAATGAGTTAGGGAGGATTCCCTCTTTTTCTATTCATTGGAATAATTTCAGAAGGAATGGTACCAGCTCCTCCTCGTACCTCTGGTAGAATTCGGCTGTGAATCCTTCTGGTCCTGGACTGTTTTTGGTTGGTAGGCTATTAATTATTGCCTCAATTTCAGAGTCCGTTATTGGTCTATTCAGAGATTCAACTTCTTCCTGGATTAGTCTTGGTAGGGTGTATGTGTCGAGGAATTTATCCATTTCTTCTAGATTTTCTAGTTTATTTGCGTAGAGGTGTTTATAGTATTCTCTGATAGTAGTGTGTATTTCTGTGTGATCTCTGGTGATATCCCCTGTATCATTTTTTATTGCGTCTATTTGATTCTTCTCTCTTTTCTTCTTTATTAGTCTTGCTAGCGGTCTATCAATTTTGTTGATCTTTTCAGAAAACCAGCTCCTGGATTCACTGATTTTTTGGAGGGTTTTTTGTGTCTCTATCTCCTTCAGTTCTGCTCTGATCTTAGTTATTTCTTGCCTTCTGCTAGGTTTTGAATGTGTTTGCTCTTGCTTCTCTAGTTCTTTTAATTGTGATGTTAGGGTGTCAATTTTAGATCTCCTGCTTTCTCTTGTGGACATTTAGTGCTATACATTTCCCTCTACACACTGCTTTAAATGTGTCCCAAAGATTCTGGTATGTTGTGTCTTTATTCTTGTAGGTTTCAAAGAACATCTTTATTTCTACCTTCATTTTGTTATGCACCCAGTAGTCATTCAGGAGCAGGTTGTCCAGTTTCCATGTAGTTGAGCAGTTTTGATTAAGTATCTTAATCCTGAGTTCTAGTTTGATTGCACTGTGGTCTGAGAGACAGTTTGTTAAAATCTCTGTTCTTTTACCTTTGCTGAGGAGTGCTTTACTTCCCACTATGTGGTCAATTTTGGAATAAGTGTGATGTGGTACTGAGAAGAATGTATATTCTGTTGATTTGGGGTGGAGAGTTCTGTGGATGTCTATCAGGTCCTCTCGGTGCAGAGTTGAGTTCAATTCCTGGATATCCTTGTTAACTTTCTGTCTCGTTGATCTGTCTAATGTTGACAGTGGGGTGTTAAAGTCTCCCATTATTATTGTGTGTGAGTCTAAGTCTCTTTGTAAGTCTCTAAGGACTTGCTTTATGAATCTGGGTGCTCCTGTATTGGGTGCATATATATTTAGGAGAGTTAGCTCTTCTTGTTGAATTGATCCCTTTACCATTATGTAATGGCCTTCTTTGTCTCTTTTGATCTTTGTTGGTTTAAAGTCTGCTTTATCAGAGACTAGGATTGCAACCCCTGCCTTTTTTGTTTTCCATTTACTTGGTAGATCTTCCTCCATCCCTTTATTTTGAGCCTATGTGTGTCTCTGCACATGAGATGCATTTCCTGAATGCAGCACACTTATGGGTCTTGACCCTTTATTCAATTTGCCAGTCTGTGTCTTTTAATTGGAGCATTTAGCCTATTTCCATTATTATGTGTGAATTTGATCCTGACACTTACAAGAAAAAAACAACCCCATCAACAAGTGGGCAAAGGATATGAACAGACACTTCTCAAAAAAAGACATTTATGCAGCCAACAGACACATGAAAAAATGCTCATCATCACTGGCCACCAGAGAAATGCAAATCAAAACCACAGTAAGATACCATCTCACACCAGTTAGAATGGTGATCATTAAAAAGTCAGTAAACAACAGGTGCTGGAGAGGATGTGGAGAAATAGGAACACTTTTACACTGTTGGTGGGACTGTAAATGAGTTCAACCATTGTGGAAGATAGTGTGGCGATTCCTCAGGGATCTAGAACCAGAAATATCATTTCATGCAGCCATCCCATTACTGGGTATATATCCAAAGGATTATAAATCACACAGATGTAAAGACACATGCACACGTATGTTTATTGCAGCACTACTCACAATAGCAAAGACTTGGAACCAATTCAAATGTCCAACAATGATAGACTGGATTAAGAAAACGTGGCACCTATACACCATGGAATACTATGCAGCCATAAAAAAGGACGAGTTCGTGTCCTTTGTAGGGACATGGATGAAGCTGGAAACCATCATTCTCAGCAAACTATTGCAACGAGAAAAAACAACCACCACATGTTCTCACTCATAGGTGGGAATTGAACAATGAGATCACTTGGACACAGGAAGGGGAACATCAGACACCAGGGCCTGTTGTGGGGTGGGGGGAAGGGCGGAGGGATAGCATTAGGAGATACACCTAATGTAAATGATCACTTAATGGGTGCAGCACACCAACATGGCACATATATACATATGTAACAAACCTGCACATTGTGCACATGTACCCTAGAACTTAAAGTATAATAAAAAAATATTTTGCATATATAGAGTTAAATAAATTATTAAAATTTTAAAAAATAAAAAAAATCAGAAGTGGAAACTTTGGATAGAGATTCTAAAAACTATTAACCAATTGATTATCAGTAAAGTAAATGTGCTTATACAAAATGCCAGGTAGCTAACTTTTATTATAACATACTTCTCAGTGTTATTTGTTACACCGTTACTTACATTAGATAGTTATACACTAGTTAAACTCTCCTAAGCAACAGGAACCACAAACTGAATTTTAAATGTTCGGCTTACTTTACACATTCTGAGCCACAGATGACAAAGTTTGTTGAAAGCTGTAATTACTCTGCAAACCTGAAAGCCAATTAGAAAGACTGCAACATGTCAGATCAAGAAATACATACACCAAAGAAAATTTTTAGAGATCATCTGTCTGGATTTTATTAAAATGTTTAAAAGTTTCATTTCAACCAACCTCTTCAGTCATTTAAACACTAATTTTATTCTTTCTAAAATAACGTCCAATGTGAAAAACAAAGGCATAATAAGCGATTCCATTTTTCATTAAATCACAGAATGAAATAATGCTGGCTGTGAGTTACGATGACCATAAATCAAGTTTATTGTTCAGGTCTTAAAAGTATGATACATCATGGAGGTTCTTTGAATGGGACAAAAAGCATTTCTATCTTTTGTTTAATGTTTTCTCTCTCTAGGGGCAAAAAAGCGTAATACCTATTTAGGATTCAATACATCAACCTTTAAGAGATTCATTTAATCCACTGAGCGAAGGTGACTTAGGTGAGGCAGGTGTCCTGGTAGAGAGCAATTCCAGCAGCAGATAACTGTGAAGCGATCACTACATTCCAGGCACTGCACAAAGAGTGGTGTACAAATGTTACTCATTTAATCCAAAGGAAAAACCTAAAAGGTGTTATTACCTTCCATTTTAAAAATGAGCAAATTTAAAACACTCAGGCAATCTAAATAACTTGCCCGAAAACACACAACTGTGAGTCATTATATAAGGATTTATTCCAAGTCTATCTCAATCCCAATCCCACGCTCTTCTGAAGAGAATACACTGCTAGGAAAAGGGCCTTAAAAATCAGTAATCATCTGTCAAAGCCACAGTACTGTCTTGTTCCCTCTTCTATACCTTCTCTATACCTTCCCTGTGCTTGGCCCTTCTCCCGTCTATGACACATTTTCTCATATAAGGAAATCCAGGATAAGTTTCAACTGGTAACAGTGTTTGAGCTGGTGAGGGCTCCAATGTGTTTGTCTCTGGTTCTCTCCACAGCATAGGGATGGACAGGAATGAGGATTATCCCCTAACAGGATGCTCATCTTTGATATCTCGTTTCTCCAGGTAGGAGTAATGAGAGGTGGTTTAGAATGAGAAGCTGAAGGGAAAGAAAGTGGTAAGGATAGCAGAAAGGAAGGCAAGAGAGCCTTTGGGCTCTTTCGCTGCTGGCTCTCACATTCTCCAATACCAGTGAAGTTAATGATTTAAAAAATGTTCAATTACTAATAATGGAAAAGTGATCTGCAGACTCGCATCAATCCACCTCCACATTGCTAGTTATTTCTGTCTGAACCATTTGTTTATTTATCACCCAGACTCAACATATCTCTCTCCACATAAGCCAAAAGGAGAGAAGACAAAGTTATTACATTTGATTCCATAATACAAGGGATTCAACAAATACTAGGAGTAAGATTGGATTACTAACACTACATTTCCCTCTAGAAGATGTTTTTCACTTTATCATCCACATTCCAAATTGTGACATTTTAATTATCATAAACCACCACTTTGGAATTAACATGAAATACTATTTATGAACTTGAGTTGAATTTTAAGTCACGATATGTTAATGTGAACTTCTCCTAACACATTTTTCTTTTTTGAATATGGTCACTACAAATACTATAATTTACCAAAAGCACATTTACAGAGCCAATATTTTCCCCATCAATATTTCTCTATCTTGTTTACCTATCGAATACTTCCTCTAATTAAACAAACATACACCTCAAGAATCTTCTGGAACAACTGTTCTTTGCATACTTTTTGCCTACTTGAAATTACAAATAAACATACTGTGGTCATTTTGAGACAATAGTTAAAATATAAAAACCACATAAAGCATTTACTAAAAGAATTATAAGACGCATGCAAACATCTAGTGGACTCAAGGAATTAGGCATGTTGGTTTTTTGGCTTTGATTTTAATTTTTCCAGTATAATAGCCACGGGCTTTTTAAAAAGGTAGTAAAATATACATAACATAAAATGCACCATTTTAACCATTTTAAGTACACAGCTTGGTGACATTAGTAAATTCACATTGTTGTGTGGGCAAGTTGGCTTTCAAACACATTTCTTGATTTACTTTCACTGTATAAATCATCCATGCTTAATATAGAAAAATAAATAAGTATAAGCAAAATAAAAATATTCATAATCCTACCATTCAGGTATAACCATTATTAGTGTTTGAATACATACATTTTTAGAGCTTTCCTAAGCACTTTTTAAAAATAAAAAGGAAACCATGATTGATGACATTATATGTTTTGGATATTTTCCATTTCAGTAAATAAAGATCTACATCACTATATTTAACAGTGGCATAAAACTCCATTGTACTCATACACCAGAATAAGCAGTTTATTTATAGTCATAATGCATGAAACAGAAGTAAATCATTCAGACGTACACAGGATATCTAACCATTCATTACATAACATGCTACTGAATAACATGGTAAAATCGGAAAAATAATTATGAGTTTTTTTGTTTGTTTGTTTTGAGACAGAGTCTCACTCTTTCAGCAGACTCTTTCATCAGTGCAGTGGCGCGATCTCGGCTCACTGCAACCTCTGCCTCCTGGATTGAAGAAATTCTCCTGCCTCAGCCTTCTGAGTAGCTGGGACTACAGGTGTGCACCACTAAGCCCAGCTAATTTTGGTACTTTCAGGAGGGACAGGGTTTCATCATGTTGGCCAGGATGGTCTCAGTTTCTGGACCTCGTGATCTGCCCACCTCAGCCTCCCAAAATGTTGGGATTACAGGCGTGAGCCAACGTGCCCGGTCTATTTTTAAGAAAAGCTATTTATATTTGAAACATGATGAACTGAGATTTGATAACAAAATATTTAAACAATCCAACAAGAATGTACATTAGATTGAAAATTCCCTTAGGGGAAGGTCCATACTATTTGATTTCTGGTACTATGCCTAAACAGGGCTGGTCTCCAATAAATAAACAAACAGAATGACTAATATATTGCCCCAATTTATCTGTGCCTTGGCTAACTGAAATCACATGTGAAAAAACAGCTAAAAGATAATCTACTCCTAATTAAATAATTAATTCAGGCAAAAATCACCAATGGTAAAATCATTTGGTAAATAAAAATTAAGACTAAATATTGCATAGTGCCAACATGTCAAACCACAGATTATCTGGTAACCACAGGAGGGAAACTTAAGTTTATAATGAAGAGACAACGCGGTCACCACCGTAACCCAGTTAACAACGATAGTATTACTAACAGCTGGTCAACCAAATACTAGGTACCTCTCGACATAACGCAATATGAAGTACACAGACTCACCAAGGAAACAATCTTGATAAACATTCTGAATATGAATCTGATGGAATCCTTAGATCTAACTTCCTTTTACAGTAAATACAGAGGTAGAGGAAAAGTTAAATGACACCTTGTAGAAACAGAGAATTCCAGAAGCGAGAACTTTCACAGGACAAATGACGTAGTCTCTTTAATAAGCGAATGTACCCAAAAGTGGGGTGAGGAGGGTAGTCTAATACTCTGCTGGACTACTAGGGACTTAAAAGATTTATAAAAACCAAATGCAATGCGTGGTCCTCCTTAATACATTTTGGTCTAAACCAGTTTCAGGCAACAAGTGGGAAATCTGAATATGAATTTGTACTTGGTAATACTAAAGATTAGTTTTATTAGATATGACTGTGATACTTTTAAAAATTTTTAAATTCATGAAGTACATGTGCAGGTTTGATACATGGGTATACTGTATAAAGCTGAGATATGGGCTTCTAGTGAACTCATCACCCAAATAAAGAACACAGTACTCAACAGGTAGTTTTCTGGTCCTTGTCCCACCCTTCCCCTTTTTGGAATCCCCAGTGTCTATTATTTCCACCTTTATGTCCATATGTACCCACTGTACAGCTCCCACTTAGAAGTAACTTACAACTTAAATGCCTCGAGATTTCCATCTGTACCGAGACAATTTCTACTCACATAGCTTCAAAGTAGCTTATCAGTGCTTACATACCACAGTGAAATAAAGAATAAACATACACAAAGACCAAGATGCAGATCCAAAGTCACTTTTTTTTTTTTTTTCTTTTTGAGATGGAGTCTTGCTTTGTCACCCAGGATGGAGTGCAGTGGCACAATCTCAGCTCACTGCAACCTCTGCCTACCTGGTTCAAGCGATTCTCCTGCCTCAGCCTCCTGAGTAACTGGGATTACAGGTGCATGCCACCACGCCCAGCTCATTTTTTGTATTTTTAGTAGAGACGGGGTTTCACTGTGTTGGACAGGCTGATCTCAAACTCCTGACCTCAGGTGATCAGCCTGCCTCTGCTTCCCAAAGTGCTGTGATTACAGGCGTGAGCCACCACGCCCAGCCTCAAAGTCACTCTTTAAAGCACTTGTATTAAATGCTGCTCCTCTTCCCCCTAATTGCCCCATTCCTCTCCTTCATTTTGCTGGTAAATCACTCAAAATAATCTACAAGGCTAGCTATTGTTACCTATGCCTTAACCAATTAGCTAAATTCTGGTTTCCACCACTCTACTGAAGTCTCCTTTTCATCAGATATATTTTCCTTGTTCTCATTTTCATTTCTTTGCAACATTTGATATTCTTGGCTCCCTATCCTTTGAGTCCCTTTTCCTTGACTTCCAGGACACTGACTTGCCTGGTTTTACTACCATCCCATACCATTCATTAGTTTTTCTTAGGGCCTCCACTTCCAAATGGAGTTGCCCCCTTAGGCTCAGACCTTTCTGTTATGCTTTTATTTTTGACATTTTTCCCCATAGTAAATCTAGACATTAATTACACAATATTTGTTAGGTACCCACAGCGTATCAGCCAGTAACCTAGGCATTGAATAGCGACGTCTTTGGACAGCACTCTCTAACTTCTTTAAACTGTAAGGTGAAGGTATAGACGTGTTTTACTTGCCTTCAGGAATTCTGACTCCAAATAAGGTAACCTGGCTTTGAAAGATGGTTCCAACCACAGACATAAAGAAGCCTCTTTGGTATTTACTACAGCAACAACAACAACAACAAAAACATTTCATTTTAAAATCTGGTTTGATAGCAAGCTATATGAACTAAAGTAAAAGAATCAGTTCATTCACTGATCTCTAGAAGAGTAAGGGGAAAAATCTCATCCTAAATCTCTGCCAATTTAAATCAGTAGGAAAACTTTGCTTTCTATTATATCTTTCTCCAAAATTTATTTTTTAAATAGTAACTACTAAATAATTATCTTAGCATATTACCAATTGCTTCACAACATTAAGATTTCACATACATTATTGCTCAATTAATCCTCTCAGTTGAGTTCTAAAGTATGGTCATTTCCAGTTCAAAAGTTTTTTTAAAAAGAAGCTATTTAATGTTTAAATCACTTATTCAAAATCATCAAGCCATTAATGTGGTAAAACTGAGTCTCAAATCCAGGTTTTCTAGCTCCAAATTCATGTCTCTTTTTGTATCAAATTCTGTTTTTAGGATGTTGGTTGTTAATGAAAGGAAGTAAAGTTTTCTTTCTTTCTAATAACCTTTATACAGATGACTCTTGGAAAACACATGTCTGAACTGCGCAGTTCCACTTACACATGGATTTTTTTCAATAATAGTACACCAAGTGTGCCTGTCTCTCCTGCCCTCCCCTTCCACCTGCTCCACATCTCTTCATCTCTGCCACCCAAGACAGAAAGACTAACGCCTTCTCTTTCTCCTCCTCCTCAGCCTACTCAACATGAAGACAATGAGGATGAAGACCTTTATGATGACCCACTTCCACTTAATGAATAGCAAATGTGTTTTCTCCTCCTTATGACTTTCTTAATAGCATTTTTCTAGCTTACATTATAAGAATACAGTATATAGTACATGTAATACACAAAATATGTATCAATTAACTGTTTAGGTTATTGGTAAAGCTTCTGGGCAACAGTAAGATATTGGCAGCTAAGTTTGGGGGTGTCAAAAGTTAGAACATGGATGTTTGACTACACAAGGGTTGAAGCCGCTAAACTTTGCACTGTTCAAGGGTCAACTGTATTTCACTTTCTAGTTTTATGCAAATAAATTGATACAAACAGGTGACAGAGAACTGAAATATGTTTTCTCCCAGAGAGAACTGACCAATCTTTTATTTAGTATTCATGCATTAAAAATAACTGCCATCTTCACTGACATAATATTTAAAAGCACCAACAAGCTGTGATCACATGATAATACAAAGTTCTGTAAGTGACAGATAAGCTGTCAAGTATTATTATACTGCTTCAGGACTTCTTTATAGAAGTTTTATTTGAATAATGTCTTTCTGTCAATACCAGATTATTGGAACAAGGCTGAGAGCACATTTAAAGTGTTCATTGGCCAAAATGTTAAAAACCTAACATGAATTAACATGTAACTGAAGTTGCCAGGAGTCTAATATTGGAATTTGTTCAGGCTTGTCAGTCTAAGCCAACTTTGCTGATTCCTTAGTCATAATAAAATAATCTGTCGATAAAAATAAAGACCCATCAATAGGTAAAGAATAGAGATGGAACTTCCTAGAGGCATAGAAATATCCAACAATTTATGAGGCAAACAGTAAATCTGTAAATAATATAGTTTAACAAAAATATTTTAATAAAGTGTTCCACAGGACTAAGGTGAAGTTCAAAGGAAACAACGCATATGGAATAACGCTGTAAAGAGTATTACATGTTTATTTTTAATTATCTTATAAGAACACCCTACAGAGACAGAAACTTTATCAGTGTGCTTTTGGAAGCAGTAACTGTTGCTGGTTGGATGATTCAGTTATCATGAACTATTCTGGCAGGTTTCAAAAGCAGTGCCATTTTAAAACATTAAAAATGTCTAAAAATGCAACCATAGTAATAGATTCTGAGTGCATGGGTTGGGGGGTGAGGGAGAAAGACAATGACAAATTGGTCCAAAAGGACACTGAGACTTCATAGTTGGAAGACTATTGTGCTGACAATTAGTAACAGAGGAAGCAGAGCACAAAACAAATGAATGAAAAAAGCTGAACTTGCAATGAAAGACCTTATTATAGTTCAGAAACATTATTGTAATAAAGGGGCAATGTACTCTCCTCTATAAAACTTCCAAACAGGCACCCTAGTCTCTTTTCTCTTCCCCTGCATTTCATTTTTTCATTAGCATCTGCTTGATTATGCATTATTTCCAACTCAAAAGAACGCCTCTATATCTTTCCTAAATTCCAAGGCTTAAAGGTCCTTCCTCCCAATGCGGCCTTAGGCCTCATTTAACTTTACTCAAAGTATAATAAATGCTTTTAAATTAAAATAAAGATAAAGGGGTGAAAAAATCAGAAAGCCAGTAATTTAGCAAGTATCAACTCAGAGGAAGCAACAAAACATGTCCCTCAAGTTCAATTTGTTAAAAATGCAATGATTATATAACTTACGGCAAATATTCAGATGATTCTGCCTCTTCAGAAAATCAGTATCTCCCCTATGGCTTCTATGACTTAGTTGGAAAAGCAAGGCTGAAATTTTCACATACTAGTGAATCATCTACATTAAGGTGCTGTGTCCCTAAATGGAATTATCCAAAAGCTCTCAAATACATCTTCATGTACTAGTCAAGAACGACAAGATCTGATCCATGATACGGACAGAAAGATTAGTCTAGAGGCATGGAAAACCCATATCTTCCGAATTGCCCACACTAGAAAACCTCTCACCTCAAGGCCCTAATGTAAGGTAGTCAAAGATCCTTTAGTTAACTAGGAACATGGAAAAAGCACTGGTCTGGAAACTTGAAAGCTGCGGGTTTATCTCCCAGCTCCGTCTCTGAAAGAATTGCTTGCCACTGGGAAATTCCATGAGCCTAGCTTCTCTAGCTATAAAATAGACTGTTTGTCCTCCAAGGATGTTAGTAAGACTAAATATATCTTACTAACACACACATGTATGTGTATGTATGTACATATATATATGTATGTATGTAAAGTACAAGGCAGAAGGTACTCAACAAGTGGTAATTTATTACTGTACTACTCCTCAATATACTCAATATTTCAAGAAATTATTATCTGCTGCTGATAGGCAAACCACTGAATTTAGAAGAAAGGACTTTAGAGATCCTTCACTCTAACTTCCTCACTCTACAGATGACAAAATTCTGAGTCCCAGGATGGTTAAGCGACCGGCTCAACATTACATAATAAAACTCTATCAAATTTATCAGACACCCATCTACCACATCTATATCTGTTCCTTTGCTCTAGCAGAAAGAAGTATCGCCATTATATATAATACAACTCTTGACAACAATGAGGGTCCACTATTAACCCACTGGGTGACACTCGGCATAGCACGAAAGTTCCGTGGATGCTGACTATGTATTACGTGAAGACAGTTGTCATCTCTGAACCCCATATATGACTACACACATTCAAACCAGGTGTTAGATTAGAGTTCAAATCACAGTTCTGCCACGTACTTGCTTTGAGGTTCTGGGAAAGTTTTTCGGTCTCTCTAGGTCTCAGATTCATTATCTAGTTTTTTTTTTCCTTTAAGTAATATTTATTACATGTTTTTCATGTGATGACAAAATGCAATTACACAAATAAAACATCCTGTAAAAAGCAGGCTCTTTAAAAATGTTAATTTTCTTCCCTTACTTCCTTAATTGCCCTCCTAATTTCTGATGTATTAATTATAAAATGGGATTAAAACACCAAATATAATGGGCAATCACCTTTCTAATCACAATTTCAAAAACTAATCACACACAATCCTCTTTCTAGAAACTAAACATTTAAGTTTAAAATAACACACTAAAAAAAAAAAATCAACAAATAAATCAAGTAGTTATCTACATTCAACTCAACCAAAATAATCCATACATTTAATAAGGTCATAAAAAAATTATACAGTAAATACACTACAGTTGCCTTATCATCCACAGGCTGCAGGTACCCCACCCTCCACTTCCCATCCACACTACTCCAACTTCCCTACATAAAAGAAGGCAAATTTTTAAAAATTAAATATATAAAGAGATAATGTACCCCTTTCCAAGCTTTCTAAATTTTAAAATTTAGCTTAAATTTTAAAAACTCTGTAGGTAGGATTTTAAAACGGAGTGCTTGTCAGTAAAATTATTTTATATTCTACTAGGAGAGAAGATGAACAACAATGTTACTACAGAAACTACAAATAAAACACAAGGTAAGCTAACACACAGGGTAGCTAGTGCCTAACTGTGGCCCCGAGAAAACAGTGTCTGACATGATTAGGGCATTCTGCTAAGTATTTCAAATGCCATATTTATTCCTTTCACTTATTCTTTTTCCTCATTTGATATTTTTCACTCTATACAGGGATAAGGAAATAACATAACATACCATCTGGAGCTTTCATTCATTTCTGAGGATTTCATACCCACTTACTTCGACAAGATGAAAAGAAATTCAGCCAAAGTTTCTCAGAAATAATTTTTCAAATTAATGCTATTCTTGTTACCTAGAAAGTAACTTTATCTTTCGAAATATTACCATTTCTCCAATCAATCTCAATTTCCAAAGAAGCTTTTCTTGATGATCCCGTCTTTAATGATACCCCTTTTTCCTAAATTGTAACTGCATATATAGCAAAACTCACTTCAGAACTTAGCCGCAAAACATCTCAAAATACCAATTCCTAGGGTCTATGGCATATTTTTGCTACTAGACTATAAATTCTTCAAAGCCAAGGGCTAGATCTTGTATCTATGGAATAAGAAAATGAACATAGAACTCTAGGTTCACTCTCTTAGACATGGGTTCATGCTGTGGGCTCTGCCACTTGCCAAACAGTGGCCTAAGCAAGTCATATAACCACTCTGAGTTTCTTTAAAATGGGGAGCATAATACGTACCTCACAGTGCTGTGTGAAGATAAAATGAGAAAACATATGTGAAAGGGCTTGATACACAGTAATGCTCCAAGAAAGGCTGGTTTCCTCATTTCCCTCTTTTTTCCCCTCAGTACCTGGTACAGTGCTGAGAACACAATAACCTTCAATAAAAACTTTCTAAATATTCACTAGAATTTAGACTTCCTAAAAAATATATTTAAACATTAATTTTGATGACTCCTATGTTTCCAATTTGTGTTACTTTAAGTCAAACACATACACACAAGGTAGAAATCTTCAAAATACAGTAGGTGCAAATGGTTGTTATTTGAGATGAGTAGAAAAGAACATCAAGGAAGGAGTCAGAAGTATTTAAAAATAATTGAGTGATACTAATGATATGTAGAGTGTTCCCTTACTTAAGCACCTATCAACAAGTAATAGTTGATTGCTGACCTTCGGAAAAGTTGAGTGAGAGAGAAAAGGGGGAAGGCAGATACAGAGGAAAAGAAGGAGGGAAAAAGAACGGAATAAAGGAAGGTGGTCATGCTGGAATCTCTTCTATGTCCTCAACATAAACTACTGAAGCTGGTAACTACTTGCCTGCTTTCCTTTAAAAACAATCTCCATTGCATCCTCTACCTTTCATAAAAGCAATCATCTAGGAAGCAAATTACCTTTACTTTTTCCTCCAATGGATGGGATCCTTTTCAACCAGTCAGAAAAATACTGAAGGATTTTATTACTTTAAGAAAAAAACAACTTCTGACTAAAAAGGGAATAGCAATAGTCGCACAGCTCTTTCTCAGCCTGCAGCAGCTTTGTCTTCCAAAGGCCAGGGTTTCAAGAATTTGGTCTATACCCCGTTGCTCTTGCCCTCACCCCAAACTCTTCATCTGATCCAACGGTGTGAGATCTTATTTATTTATTTATTTTAGCAATCAATATATGCTAATTGAATATTCTTTTTTTGTATTAATATTTTTTACATTTTTTTAAGTTCTGGGGTACATGTGCAGAACGTGCAGGTTGGTTACATAGGTACGCACGTGCCATGGTGGTTTGCTGTATCCGTCGACCTGTCATCTACATTAGGTATTTCTCCTAATGCTATCCCTCCCCTAATCCCCTACCCCTCAACAAGCCCTGGTGTGTGATGTTTCCCTCCCTGTGTCCATGTGTTCTCATTGTTCAACTCCCACTTATGAGTGAGAACATGTGGTGTTTGGTTTTCTGTTCCTGTGACAGTTTGCTCAGAATGATGGTTTCCAGCTTCATCCATGTCCCTGCAAAGGACATGAACTCATTCTTTTTTATGGCTGCACAGTATTCCATGGTGTATAGGTAACACACTTCATTTATCCAGTCTATCATTGATGGGCATTCGGGTTGGTTCCAAGTTTTTGCTATTGTGAATAGTGCTGCAATAAACATACGTGTGCATGTGTCTTTATAGCAGAATGATTTATAATCCTTTGGGTATATACCCAGTAATGGAATTGCTGGGTCAAATGGTTATTTCTAGTTCTAGATCCTTGAGGAATCGCCACACTGTCTTCCACAATGGTTGAACTAATTTACACTTCTACCAACAGTGTAAAAGCATTCCTATTTCTCCACATCCTCTCCAGCATCTGTTGTTTCCTGACTTTTTAATGATCACCATTCTAACTGGCATGAGATGGTATCTCATTGTGTTTTGATTTGCATTTCTCTAATCATCAGTGATGACAAGCTTTTGTTCATATGTTGGTTGGCCACATAAATGTCTTCTTTCGAGTAGTGTCTGTTCATATCCTTTGCCCACTTTTTGATGAGGTTGTTTTCTTCTTGTAAAATTGTTTAAGTTCCTTGTAGATTCTGGATATTAGCCCTTTGACAGATGGATAGATTGCAAAAATTTTCTCCCATTCTGTAGGCTGCCTGTTCACTCTAATGATAGTTTCTTTTGCTGTGCAGAAGCTTTTTAGTTTAATTAAATCCCATTTGTGAATTTTGGTTTTTGTTGCCATTGCTTTTGGTGTTTTAGACATGAATTATTTGCCCATGCCTATGTCCTAAATGATATTGCCTAGGTTTTCTTCCAGGGTTTTTATGGTTTTACAGTTTTAGGGTTTTTACGGTTTTTTGGTCTCATGTTTAAGTCTTTAATCCATCTTGAGTTAATTTTTGTATAAAGTGTAAGGAAGGGGTCCAGTTTCAGTTTTCTGCATATGGCTAGCCAGTTTTCTCAACACCATTTATTAAATAGAGTCCTTTCCCCATTGCTTGCTTTTGTCAGGTTTGTCAAAGATCAGATGGCTGTAGATGTGTGGTGTTATTTCTGAGGCCTCTGTTCTGTTCCATTGCTCTATATCTCTGTCATGCTGTTTTGGTTACTGTAACCTTGTAGCATAGTTTGAAGTCAGGTAGCATGATGCCTCCAGCTTTGTTCTTTTCACTTAGGATTGCTTTGGCTATATAGGCTCTTTCTTGGCATTCCCTTTGAAAACCAGCACAAGACAAGGATGCCCTCTCTCACCACTCCTATTCAACATAGTATTGGAAGTTCTGGCCAGGGCAATCAGGAAAGATAAAGAAATAAAGGGTATTCAAATAGGAAGAGAGGAAGTCAAATTATCTCTGTTTGCAGATGACATGCTTGTGTATTCAGAAAACCCCATCATCTCAGCCCCAAATCTCCTTAAGCTGATAAGTAACTTCAGCAAAGTCTCAGGATACAAAATCAATGTGCAAAAATCATAAACATTCCTATACACCAGTAACAGACAAACAGAGAGCCAAATCATGAGTGAACTCCCATTCATAATTGCTACAGAGAGAATAAAATACCTAGGAATACAATTTACAAGGGATGTGAAGGACCTCTTCACGGAGAACTACAAACCACTGCCCAAGGAAATAAGAGAGGACACAAACAAATGGAAAAACATCCCATGCTCATGGATAGGAAGAATCAATATCGTGAAAACGGCCACACTGCCCAAAGTAATTTATAGGTTCAATGCTATCCCCATCAAGCTACCATTGACTTTCTTCACAGAATTAGGTGTTACTTCTTTAGCCATAGTGACATCTTCTTTTTTGGTCAGAAGAAGGCCGTGAGCTGGGTTTGGGAATGTACCTCACTTTGTTTAGTCGTAAGAAAGAATAGCCCTGACTAATCAAAGTCCTAGGCATTAAACGAAACTAGAAATTTTCCTCCAACCAAACAATAGCATTTGGCCTCAACTGCAAGAGATTGTTGTAAGCAAGTTCTCTAAAACCTTTAAGACTCTTTACAGAAAGCTCAGTAAAGTGGTTTCCTCCTCACTCCAATGTAATTTAGCTAAAGAAGGAAGAACGACTGCCAGTTAATTCAGCAAACATTACTAACTACCTTCTATCTTATGTTAATACTATTTGGATAGCATTTTACAATGTACAAATTGTTTTCAAATATATAAATATATATATATATATATATTTTGAGTCAAAGTCTTGTTCTGTCGCCAAGGCTGGGGTACAGTGGCACGGTCTTGGCTCACTGCAACTTCTACTTCCCGGGTTCAAGCAATTCTCCTGCTTCAGCCCAGTAGCTGGGACTGTAGGCGTGCCCCACCAAGTCCGGCTAATTTTTTTATTTTTAGAAGAGACGGGGGTTTCATTATGTTGGCCAGGTTGGTCTCAAACTCCTGACCTCAAGTGATCCACCCACCTAAGCCTCTCAAAGTTCTAGGATTACAGGCATGAGCCACACCACCCGGCTATATGATCTCACTTGCTCCTCACTGTAAGCCTGTAAAGAAGGTATTAATAGCTCCATTGTTCAAAGATGAGCAAAATGAAAATCAGAGAAGTTATGTGATTTGCCCAAGATCACATAGCTAGTAAAGCAACAGAACCAAGTTCCAAAGTCAGGTCTTCTGACTACGAATCCAGTGATGTTCCAGTGTCCCAGATATTATAATAAATGCTGTGGGACTTTCTTAAAATGAGTATACATGGTCACTGTCTTCTACAAGTTTACCATTCCCTTTGACTCTAAATAAGCCCCCACATTTATTCTTATATTCTGATGAAAGAGGTTCAGCAAGTAAAGACTGTAACTAAAAAGATTAGCTTGGGAATACAAATCAGGAAAGGGCTGGGAGATCATGGAAGCTACCAGAGAAGAGGAAGCGGGCTCTAAAACAGAAATCTGATCACGTCACCTGTAGTGTTATAAGGAAGGAACTATTAAAATAATGAGATTATTTAATAAGAAACTCAGATGATACACACAAAAAGTTATGATTATAAAGGACTTAATACTGATGAAATCTTTCAGAGATACAGAGCACTGCTTTCACCCCTAGCAGCTGGATTTGAAACTCCTGACTGCTGCAGTCATTTCCATTAAGATGGGATACACTTTTTCTGTTTTTTTTTTTTTCTTTCCACATTTGTTGTGTAATGTAAGGAAAAAGTATGAAAGAATCACCATTTTGTTGAATTTTTGTTCATTTCAAATTGGAGTATGATTTGAATTGGAGCCTGAAGGAAATATGTGACATTGTTACATTATAATTTTCTTAAAAATGATCTCATTTAAAAATAATTTTTACCAAGGTTTTCTCCATTCCCAATTCTAAACTTGGTTTAAGGTTAAATTATGCAAATATGTGAACATAACCCCACCTATGAAAATAGAAGCGAGAAGCAAAATTTGATTACATTTACGGTAATTCACTTTTTAAGATAAGGCAACTATTCCTTACAGTGGGACACACCTGTTAACAGACATAACTTTCCATTTGTCTAAAAATGTGATAGCATAAAGAAAAAACAAGTATCTAAGGTGACAGATTTATCAATTACCTTGATTTCATTATGTGAATATATCAAATAATCACATGTACCTGAAAATATGTACATCTAATACGTATCAATTAAAAATGTTTTTTAAATAAAGTAAATCAAGAAAAAAAAGAAAGCACCAAATCAAATGATTGAATGACCTAAAAATCATTAAAAAACACAGGGTTAGGAATTTTGTATGTAATTAAACCGGACTAGAATATAGCAATGTATGTCAAGAAGAAAATGTATAGAACATTAAAAAGTAACAGAAAAAAAAGAATGAAAAGATACAAGGTATAAACATAGTTATTATTTGGGCAAGTGTTTAACTGCAGATATATATTAAAAAATAATTCAGCTTCTCCTTGTCAAAAATGGAGAACATCTGAAATTTTTCTAAGCAAAGAGAATGGTATTTACAAAGGAACTTTTTTTGGAGATGAATCTATCCTATGTATTGCTTCCAAATATTCCAGAAAAGATAATATTTGAAGGTAAGAGCTTGATTAGGAGACTTAACATAATCCAGAAAGGAAGTGATGAAGAACTGAGCTAGGATGGTAGCAGAGAGACTGAAAAGGATGAGGACTAAATAGTATCTTGCTGACTGACTCACGGCCTGTTTGTTTAAGGATGTATCCCCTCCACTGCACACTATAACCAGATACGTCCTTTAAAAAAAAAAAAAAAAAAATACTGATTTGGAAACCAGATGTTCAAAAATTTCATCACATTGAAATTCAAGACTTTCCATAATCTGATTACTAACTCTCTAACCTGAGCTTTTATTTCCCTCCAACATAAATTCTCCATCCATCTAGGATATTGCCTATACTATTCACAAAACAAGCTACTCCTTAATACTTGCCTTCATTTGTTTGTTTTTGTTGTTAACCTCACTAAGAATGTCCTCTGTCTTCCAAAAACATAATCAAATCCTCTTCTTCAGGGCTCATGTCAACCCCATCTCATGAGTAAATTCTCAGTCATCCTCGCTAACACTTACCTATTGCTTCTCTCAACTTCTATGGCAGCTACTTTCTACAGAATTCATTTTGGCAATTAATCCCATTTTTCCTCCCATTGCTATATGTTCTATGTGAATGTCTTCCATAGTCAATGACAAATTCTCACATATAAAAATTTTATTATATACTCCTTTCACTATCAGGTATGGGTATAATGATCAATCAACACTTCAAAAGTGAATTATTCTGATCTCTCATAATTCATGTACATTTATATAGTATACACTTACATAGCTTACAGCTTTTCTAGAATTACAAGGTTACTATTCTAGGTTGTATAATCTGTTACACAAGACTAAGAATCAAGTCATAAGTTTTTTCTGTATCCCCATGTATTAGAAGCATTAATAGGAATCAACTGACTTTTCTACCTATTTAAAATCTCTGTAAATAATATTTAAAGTTTTTTTTTTTTTTTTTTTTTTAAAGGCACAGGGTCTCTCTATGTTGCCCAGGCTGGTCTCAAATGATCCTCCCACCTTAGCCACCCAAGTAGCTGGGATGAGATAAAGATGTTCGTTAGTAGGTTTAAGTCCCATAAATTCCTTACTTTCAAAGAGAGAAAAGTAGGTTAGAGAGTAAATATTTTGCTCATGCACAGTGGCTCACGCCTATAATCCTAGCACTTTGGGAGGCCAAGGTGTGGATCACTTGATGAGTCCAGGAGTTCAAGACCAGCCTGAACAAATGGTGAAACCTTGTCTTTATAAAAAACTGGCCAGGTGAGGTGGCATGCAACTGTAGTCCCCACTACTCAGGAGGCTGAGGTGAGAGATCACTTAAGCTTGGGAGATTCAGGCTAGAGAGAGCTGTAATTGTGCCACTGTACTCTAGCCTGAGTGATAGAGTGAGATCTTGTCTTAAAAAAAACAAAGTTAAAGAAGAAAGAAAAAAAGTAAATATTTCATTTCATCTTTTAAAATTGGGCTTACAAATGCAGAATGACCTATATTTTAAGAAGGGACTGAAGAAAGGTTTCAGAGAAGAAAAGAATATTGTCAGGATGAGGCAATATTTGCAGCACAGAATAAGGCAGAACTCTAGGAGAGGCTTCTTACGACACAGGCTGGCACTTCTCCCATCCCACCACAGAGAGTAAGAAGGAATTCATCAGAAGCAGCATAAGCCCCAGACATACGGGCAAATGCACATGTCCTCCATGTGGGAACTATTCCCACTTTGGCACTGAGCAAGCTAGTAAACTCAAGAGAAGTTCATATAAATTGTCAAAATGTTAGCAAGACCATGACTCCTGGATAGACAAACTGTTTTACTCAAAGTAAAATAAAATGCAGCCCTGAGACAATGTATGTATCCTATATTATCTTTTAAAGTGCATGTTTCTTGTGTATAGATTATCTCAATCTACAATCCTCAGAAATCCATCAAACAATAATTTTGATTAGAGATGTACTATGCTTGCAAACCCTTGTTTTTACTTACATTTCTGTAGCATTACATTGGCAGCTACACATGAATAGTTCATATGTGATCCACCCAAAGAAGGGTGAACATCAAATCCTGCTATCCACATTCTGTAGGGCTTGTGGAGTTTCCATTCTCCACGCCAAGATACCTAGTAATTTAAGTGTTGGAAATGGGGCCCAAAATCAGGTCTCATCACTGTAAATCTACAAAAAATGTCATAATATGGGGGTGGGGGAGGGGAGTAATATTTAAATGATAGTCAAGACATGTGAGTTTTATTCTTGATACTTAACTACCACTACCTAGTAAGGCAACCTTAAAAAGATCACTGAATTTCTAAAGGCTTCATTTTTCTCACCTAAAAAAGGAGAAATCTGGACTAGATGTTTCAGACATTCACTTAAAAACAGTTATTAAGTCATAAAATACAGGCACTAGGAGATATGAGATAAATAAGACTAAGTTCTTTCTCCTAAAATAACTTGCTGGTCAGTGAATGAGACATGCACAGGAACAAGATAACCAAGAAACAACGTGTTAACAACAGAAGACAATAGATTTTAAAAGGGCAGAGAGGAGTAATTTAGCAAGGAATAGGGACGGGAATTAAAATCTGAATTAAGTCTTAGAAGACAGAAAATTGTGCAGGCAAACAGAGGACCAAAGGACATTCCAATCAAAAGGAACAGCACAAACAAAGCCTCAGAGTGGAAAAGCAGCAGAGGCTCTAACGGGAATTATAAACAGTTCAGTATTGTTGATACATAATTGTAGAGCAGAAGAGAGATGTTGCAAGCGTTGAAAGTAGAGGCCAGATTGAAGAGATCTATGATGTATTAAGGAAGCTTAACTTTATCCAGTAGGCAATGATGATCCAAGGCAGGGCTTTCACAGGGGAATGGCATAGTTATGATATAATTTTAGAAAGATCGCTTTGACACCCATGTGAAGAAAGAGTATGAGTGGTACAAACTAGAAATAGAGAAGCTAGTTAAGAATCTACAGCAGATATGATGAGGCCTCATTCTGGGGTGATTACAGAAAAGGATAATAGGTTCAAAAAATATGCAAAATCAGCAGGACTAGAAATGGATTGGGAGTGGGGTAAAAATGTGAAGGAGAAAAAAAGGCATGGAAAGGATCCATGTTTTTGATCAGGCAGAGACAGAACTCAGATACTGAGTATAAAGGAAGAAACAGACAAAACTATCTTGAGTTTAGCTTAGGACACACCTGGTCAAAAAATATCTAGGTATAGATGTCCAACAGCCAACTGAACAGAGTAACCTAATGCTCAGGAGAGAGGCCCAGTCTAGAAATTTAAGTGTGGGAGTAAGCTGCAGAGAAGGTTGTAACTGAAATCCCAAAAGTCAAGGTGTCCGCGCAAGGGAAGGTACAAAGTGTGAAGGGTCTTCCACCAGAACCCTGGTAAATAGCAGAATTGTGCGTTAGCCTAAGGGGTGGGGGGACAGGAGAGAGGTACACCCCAGAACACAGTGATGAGAGTAGTCACTCCGAGAAGGAGACGTATATCAACAGTATAAAATGCAGCCCAGACACAAATCCAGGAAAAATAAGAACTGAAAAATGTCTACTAGATTTACTGACAGGGTTCATGACATGATCTCCCAAAAGACAGCACCTTAGCATTTGAGAAAACAGCAAAAGCAGGAAGGTCATTCTTACCCTCCTCTCATCCTTCTCACCTGAGACAGGTCATAAAACTTGGCAATAATTTTTTTACCTTCCCCTGAAATACGTCATAAGATCCCCATATGAGAGATATCCACCCTATACCCAGAGGAAAGGAATAACCTTATTTCTGAAGAAACAGGGACAGAGAAAAGAATCTGACAAACAAGACTTACTAAGTTCCCTTCAGTTTATTACCATTATAATGCCTTAGTCCCTGTGACTATCTACCTCTTCATCAACCCTAAGCATAAAAATACACAAGTTTGGCCAGGCATGGTGGCTCACTCCTGTAATTCCAGCACTTTGGGAAGCTGAGACAGGTGGATTACCTGAGGTCAGGAGTTTGAGACCAGCCTGGCCAATATGGTGAAACCCCATCTCTACTAAAAAAAAAAAAAACACAAAAATTAGCCAGGCATGGTGGTGTGCGCCTGTAATCCCAACTACTTGGGAGGCTCCAGGCGACAGAGTGAGACTATCTTAAAAAAAAAAAAAAAAAACAGTTTATGTGTGTTTGTTTGGGTCTTCAATTCCAAAGGCTGCATTGTCACATAAAAGTTTTATTACTTAAATTTTGTGTTATTCTCTTGTTCATCTTCCTTTTGTTATAGGAGCCTCAGCCATGAACCTAAAATGGGAAGAAAAGATATTCCTCTTCCCCTACATTAGCAATTAACTGGTCACTCAATAATTTATTATAAGTAGTTTCAATCAAGTGAGTAAGGGAGGAAGCTAGACTGCAGTGAGATACGAAGTGAAAACAATGAGTATAAGACTAGCTTTTTGAAAAACTTAAATCAGGAGGGAAGCAATTCAAAATTTAATTAAGATTGGAAGTTCTGAAGCCCCTTACAGTTCTCATACTCTGTTTTTTTCCATATAGATAAAAAGCCTATTTTTGTAAAATTTCATTAAAACCCATATTGATTAAATATGAAATAATATCTTTAATTATCAGAAAAACAAGGGACTCGAATTGTAGCTAGCAAAGGGATATATATGTATATATGTATATACATATATGTATATATACGTGTGTATATATATAAAAAAACATTTCCCAACATATCTTAGAAATACCTTGTAAAATTATCTTTTTAAAAATGTACTAAAGGGGGCTAGGGCAAAGGGAAAAGCAACAGTGAAGTAACCCTCTCTTGCACCAACTGTTCCTTCCTTAATTCCTCATAAAGACATTCTTCATTGCCCTCTGCCTAGAATATCCTTCTTCTCTGTTTTAATTTGCTTAACTCCTACTCACTCTTCAAGGACCTGCTCAAAGTCCACCTCAGAGAATTACAGAATGTCAGGGACAAAAAGGGCCTTACAAATCCACTGAATCCAAATGTTTCTAACATGCTGACGAAGAAACTAAATAAAGATCAAAGTTTCAGAGAATAACCTGCCCAAGGTCCTATTACGTGTAGCTTAAGGCCAGGTTGGAATTTGAACTTCTTCAACTAGTACCCATTTCAGTAGACCCATTACTTCCTCACGTAATTGTTATTTACAGAATTTAAGACTGCAGTAAGTCAAGCGCTAGTGATAATCAATTTTTAAAAATTTATTTAGTGTAACATCCATGTTACTAATACTTTTGAAAACTAAGGAGCTGACCTACAACTTACTTGTTAGTTTGAGTCAACTACCTACAGCTACTTGATTATACAAGATTACAGATGTCAAATAATATTTATTTCGTGGATAAATAAGCTGACTGTCAGTCACTAAATAGGATCCTTCCCCAAGAGTGCAGCATTTATTTCAGCCTCTGCCAGTGGAAGTGTTGGAGCAGATGTTGGCAGACTGTGACATACAGTATGTCTTTAAAACTCGTTGGGGTGTGAAATTTCATAAGGTCAAAAAATGCTGCATTTTGATCAGCAGATACAAGAATTCTGTACTTTTATAAATTATTTCAGAAAAACCAATAACATTTGCTAGTAAAACAGATAAACTAAAAAGCTACACTGGCTTTAGGTAGGACATTGAGATAATATATGCTGCTTGTGTTCTAAAAACTAATTTCTATCACTTTAAAGCAAATGCTCACCCAAAAAGTCTTTAAAATGAAAATGTGCTCTTAAGTCAATACAAAATACAAGATATTATTTCAGTTGACAATAGGGTTTAAAAAATAATTTTCTATTGAAAGAAAGCCATTATTATCTAATGAGCATTTTGGTGGAAAAGAAGATGTTTTTCTTAACACACATACTTCACAGTGATCTCATTTAAAAAAATATCTATATAAGAATCCACTGATATAAACAGAGAAAGACTGTTTTTTTTTTCTTAAGTTAGTATCCATATCGTTCAAATGACTTCACAAATCTTTTAACCCTTTGGTTTATTGTTTCATCTTTTTCTTTAAAAAAAAAAAAAAAAAAAAACAGTAGCCATTCTAACCCACTAACAAGGGCTAACCTGAATAAAACAATAGGAGTAAAAAAAGATCAGGGCTTTTATAATGGTAAAATAATAATACAAATAAAAATATTTGTAATATTCAAAGACTTGTTTTCTTGAATTTTTTGTTATATTATTGCATGTTTAGCTTCAAATATCCCTTATATCTTTTTTTCCCCAAATGTGGCTAATAGATAACATATAACCAAAATCAAAATTAAGGATATTATCTCAGTAAAGATTTTAGCTTATTAATACAGACTAGCCAGATCTTAACACAAGCTTATTTAACTTAACGTAATTTAAAACACTTTAACAAAGTGTTTTAACACTTTAACACTTTAACCAAGAACACTTTTACAAAGAAAGATTCTCTCATTGATTAATTAGTAAATTTGAAAAGTCAGAAGAGCCTGGTAATAACATAACAATAATAATCATTGTCATTATCATCATTGTCATGTTTCAGTTTATTTTGTGCTATGTTCATGCAAATACAAAATTTCTAAGTAAGTTTTAAACATTTTTGTTAGATATTTGTAAGGAAGAAAAATTTACTAACATAAAATCTACCCAGAAGATGATTTCTAACATAAATCACCTGTTTCTCATCACACAATCAAAAGAGCTAAGATTATGACAGGAAACTGATTAAAATGCATTAAGTACCACAACATCTTATAACCATGCTAAATCTAACAACCAAGTTCAAAGGTCCTTGTTTTTATTTTATAAAGAAAAACTTGAAGTATATATTTGGGGAATTATATTTATCACATTCAAGTTCTACATAAAAATATTGAATTCTACTGCATTGTATAAGACCAAATATTATCGATAACCTCTATGGTAAGGAACTGAAATTCTATCAAAGCTGAAAATTTCTCTATTAAATATAAACCCAAACTTTTTCACAGGTTTCTCATGTATCTTAAGATATTTGACACATAAAATCATAAAAATAAATAAATACAAGGTGAATCAACAATTATAATTAACTTACTTGCCACTGAAAAGTTGTTGAGGGGATAAGGTAAATCCACATCTTGAGGTTTCTCTTTATATCCTATGAATGAGCCATCTGTCTTCAGAAGGAAATATCTTGGCCTCCAGTTTTTTATATATTCTCCTACATGAGGAAAGCACGCATGTTAATGCTGAAAAAAATGAACAGCAGCTTTTATGCAAAAAATAAATTATGGTACAATATATGTCCTACAACACTGGCCTCCAAAAATTTAGTTACGCAATTTTCTTTTAACTTAGCTTACAAAAGAAAATACATAAGCCTACAATTAAGATTCAATAAAAACCCAAACATGCTTTGTTTTTAATGATTTCACACTTTGATAATTCATTTGCACCATTATTCCTTCAGAGAATCATCTGAGTACACATTTTGTTCAGTTTTTCATTTTATCAGATGGTTGTCAGAGCGTATTTTCAGCTGCTTTACAAAGCCTTGGTAAATCATCCACACAATATCAATGAATTTCCATTAAAAACACTTATCATAAGAGGGGCAAGAAATAGATGTTTCTCTTCCACTAATTGTGCCTTTTTTTCAAAAAAGAAAGAAAGAAGTCTATTTTCATTAATAAATCTTGACTATAACTTATTTAAGCAAAATTTTATTGTTCTTCATAGAAAAATAACCTTTTTGCAATGCTGTACTTAAGAAAACGAAAGAACATGGGTTAATAGGGCTTTAAACGATATGCAAACTCACACATACACAAACATAATAACTATTAATATATGGTATAGTGTCAAGTACATAACAGTCTATAAATGTATACTTTATTAGAACTTAATATAAGGTACCACCTAGCCACCAAAATACACATTTTTAGCAACCACACTACCATTTGCTTACCTACTAAAGGACAACTTCTAATTTTAAGCAACAGAGGTGCTCCATGATGCTACAAGAGCTAGAAGGCTATCTGGTATTGATTCGGTTCTCTACTGGTTATTTCTACCTGCTGATTAAATCTCAAATGCTTACGCAAAGAATTACAAAAAAATTGAAGACAGTTCAATTTTCCCTATAAATCAGCTTCTTCCTGTGACCCAAACTCAAACCCAACATCTGACGGTTCCCCTCATCACAGGTCATTACTGCCATCAAAATCTCTCTGACTGAGCCCAATCTAATTGAACCCTTAATATGTTATATCTACCCTTCTGTTAAAACTGTTTTTCCCCACTCCACTCATTCCCCCACTTCCATCCTAATGTATCTATCACCTCCAGATTAATCTTGTGTGTACCACTTTATCACTTTTCTGCTCAAAATATCCTGTGACTCCTTACTACTTACTGTAAAGTGCAGTCTCTTACCATAAAGTGTAATCCAAATATTTTACTATAAAAGGCACTCTGACTCCAACATGTATTTCAGATGTGGAATCATTCCTCTCAATCAGCAATTCTTAAACTTCTTATCTTAGAACTTCCTTATACCCTTAAATATTACTTACAGCACCAACAAATTTTGTAGATTTTTATCTATGTTTACTGTATTTAAAATTGAAATATTTTATAAATTTTTACTTCATTTGAAAATAAATTTATTACATATAACAAATAATACATTTTTATAAAAAATAACTATTTTCTAAAAAAAAAAAAAAAGAAAAACGCAAAGACTGGCACTGCTTTCCATTTTTATAAATCTATTTAATGTCTGGCTTAATAGAAGACAGCTGAATTTTCTTAACTGTTCCTGCCTTCAAACTGTTGCAGTATGTTGTTTTGGTTTAAATTTAGGGGGAAAAATCTGGTTCAAACAGATATGAAGCTGAAAAAGGGAAAAATATTCAGATAGTTATGGATATCATTCTTTGATACTACACCAGAATTCAACAAGGGATCGTTTCTAAAAGGTTAGTTGTAATGTAGAATTTGAAACTTTATCAATGAACTTTCTGTACTGTTATGTGAAAATCCATTGATCTATATTGGACTTTGAATGAATCTGTAACACTGTATATAATTGTATAACATTATGCATTGGTCACATAGAAAACACTGGCTTATCGTGCTATGCTGATCTTCCTAATGTTGACACATTTCATTATACAATCACATTTGTTATCAATACCAGTCTCATGAAAAAAGTAAACATTGGAAAGCTGACAAGCTCATGACAACAGATCTGTTTTCCCAAATTTAATCTTTGCTTAAAAGCTCAATTTCCATCAGTGACAGCATATACTGTCAGTTGTTTTCCTTGCAGTGATAATTCTCCACATGCCCAAGCTGGTACCTACCACTTAATGCTCACTCATGATTTATTAAACAAAAGAATAAATAGAGGATATGTAGATCAGTGTCTTCCACATAAGTATGTAAGGGCAAAAAAGAAATTTAAAGAAAAAAGAAAAAAAGTGATGCCCCTCTTCACTTCATTTTACTGAAAAAATACGGCCCTAATATTAATAAGCACATGACTTAATAAGCCAAATTTATAAAACTAGAATGCCTAATACACAATTCCCATGTTGAAAAATAAAACAATTCCTAATTGCTCTTATTTTTCCATTTCATTTATTCCCATATAAAATTCTAAATCATTAGGTATTAATTCTCCAGTTAATGACATATTTAGACTTCAAATGATGTACAGCAATAAGAGATTTATACTGGTAAATATGCTTTAACTCTGTCAAGGTAAATAACAATAGTTTACTAATTATACCAAAGATAAAATGAAACAAATCCATTTGAAAAATATAAAAGAAAACATGGAATAACACCATTTATTCTTATTTTAAAATAGTACTGAATACACTTATTCAAGAAATGTAAAATTAAAAGAAATCAAATTTTCAATTCTAAGCATAATTTTCCTCTATGTACATCCTCGGATGAAAAACACAAAAACATCATTATATAAATCTTATATCTTTTTTATTAAGCCAATTTTTTAATTTTTAAAATATTTTCTGTGATCTATAGCAGGACTTCTGGTTGCCAAAAAGCTATTTAAAAATAAATGTATTATGCATCCTTTAAACATAATATACTATGCCAAGACAGTGATATACTCACTCACATAGAAAAAAAATTTAAAGGTAAAAATTCCCCTTCTTGCTTAAAAAAAGTATCATTTCTCACAAACTTTCAAATAATTTTAAATTGAGTCAGTTAATCAACAATTATACTGTCATACAAAGCCAGAAGCAGACCTCAAACTTTCAATGAAGACTCCTGAATCTATTTTCTTGTCATTTTTCATCTATAATACGAATGAACTTTCTGAGAAGATGCTTAGAATGCATTCATTATTAATTTGTTACAGAGGCTGGACCAAAAAAAAAAAAAAGACAACTTAATAGAGCTTAATTCAAGCTTAATTCAAGTATTATACCAGCTTTCAGCTGCCTAACTGTTCAAAAAGGAACCGAACACTTCCGTCTGTAGCTCAGAAGTTGAGGCAGTGAGAGTTCAGATAAGGCACGTGTTGTCAGGTTGTTCTAAAATATGGACAGAAAGTCCTAGCTTTTATGAGGCTAAGTACCCAGAACAAAGTACCCTCCCTGCCACCAATCCTCTTAAGACGGACTGCTAAAAGTCAACCTTATATTTTAAACACAGAATTTGCATCTAAGTTTACACATGATGCATTAAACCCAAATTGCATCGTACTTTTATGTTTATGGTCCATAGGTTTCAACTAATTTAAAACACAACCTGGTTATAATGGAAAGTCTTGCCAAAAAAGAAGCATTTATGATGTGCCAAGTATCCCAAAGAGATTGTTCTATGGACACCCAATATACATCTAAATAGTAATGGATAGTCAAGATAAACCTTCAGCAAGCACAGCAATCACAACTGGTTAAGACTTTCAACCCAACCTCTTCTACTTTATATATATATATATATATATATGTATCTTAATGGGTGCTTCCACTTCCTTCTCACACTCTTTGGCTGGAAGCTATATCTATGTTGAAGTATGCTGTTATCAATACCAAAACAAATATGTTTCCCAACAAGGATTCTGGTATACTGGCTTCTGGTAGTGAGCTGAATGGTGGACCACTGAATGATGTATATACCCTAAACCCAGAACCTGTGAATATTACCTTATGGTAAAAAAAAGAATGAATATTACCTTATATGACAACACATGTGATTAACGATTACGGATTCTGAGAAGAGGGGCTTCCCCTGGAGAATTACCTGGGTAAGCCCTAAATCCAATTACAAATGTCCTTTTAAGAGTAAATTGAACACACAGAGAAAAGGAAGGGGAAATGTGGCCACAGAAGCAAAAATTGGAACTATGGGCCAAAAGCCAAGGAGCACCTGGAGCCACCAGAAGCAAGAAGAGAAGACGAGTGGGTTCTCCCCTGGAGCCTTCTCAGGGAGTGTGAACCTGCTCACACCTTGATTTGTAACTTCTGGCCTCCAGAATTGTGGCAGAATAAATTTCTGTTGTTTTATGCCACGCACTTTTTATTAATTTGTGACAGCAGTCCTAAGAAATACAGCTCCTAAAACTATGACCAATGGCTTGCTAACAGAGCCAAAAACTACTACTTATTCATTGAGTTCTTGGCATAGGACATGTACAGATTCACAGTTAGTACCTTCTGAATGCAAAGAGGAAAATCCACATCACTACTGTAAATGGTACAGAATCCTATTTGTGAATTATGAGGAAGGAAGAAACTGTTTGCTAGAATTCATGGTTTTACTTAGTCCTAATTAACTTCAGATTCTGGACCTTTGCCACCTTTCTTACTTCACTTAATAACGTATTCCCCGTAGTTTGTTAAAACAAACGATCTCAATGGTTTTGAGTAAATTCTGGCCATAGAAAACATCCTGAATTTGCACAGCTGAGTAAAAATACTGCATTATTTTGGAACTCAGGCTTAGTTTTTTTTTTTTTTTTTAGACAGAGTCTTGCTCTGTCACCAGGCTGGAGTGCAGTGGTGCGATCTTAGATCACTGCAACCTCCGCCTCCCAGGTTCAAGCAATTCTCCTGCCTCAGCCTCCCAAGTAGCTGAGATTACAGATGCACACCACCACAACCACCCATTTTTTGTATTTTCAGTAGAGACGAGGTTTCACCATGTTGGCCCGGATGGTCTCGATCGCTTGACCTCGTGATCCACCCGCCTCAGCATCCCAAAGTGGTGGCGTGAGTCACTGCACCCGGCCAGGCTGAGTCTTTAATAACAACCTGACATGGGACCTGGTATGAGTTTAGATTCATGCTCACTTTCCACCTAAAACATCTGAATAGGATATTCAAATAGATTGTCTTTATCATGGATTATATACATTCAAACCAGAGCTCACCAATAAAGTTGACAGTGTTCACTTCCTACCATTCACCTGATACATAAAACTGTATTTTTACTTAATAATCTTCAACCTAAATTAGTCCATATATAAAGATTTTATTTCATTATTCATCAACACTCTACTGAGAATCACATTTTGATTTTTTAAAAGCTGAAGTCTTAAGTGCCAAAGCAGAAGCCAAAACTGTATGTCTCTGGACTAAACAGTGATTAAAATGTGCAAATAGTCTTTCATCTAGACTAAGGAATATCTAGATTTGTTCAGACATGCAAATAGAAAGACTCTCAGAAATAATTCAGCCTTGTGACCTCACAAACAGATCATGTTGATGAATATTTGATTTCATTTTAAGGCTACATTGTGTTCCAGAACCTAGTTCCAATTCTAACTTCATGAAAGGTAGAAAGATGTGAGGTGAGCTGGGTATTGGTTGAGAATACTGAAGAAATACTCATCTCTACCTTCAACTGTCATGGACTATGCTAAAAACACAATCAGGTAGATTCACTGAGATGTAATTAAACAAATATAGATACAATCCAATTGAAAAGAACTCTATAAAACCATAGCACTGTTTTTCACAAATCCCATAAAATTCATTTGAAATTCATTTAGTTCATTTAGAATTCAACTAGAAACAACACAATCACCATTTTAAAAATATGCTTCTTACCTAAGATAAAATGCAAGAAAAAAGTCAAGACCCTAATTACCAAGAGTTGTTTAGCAAACAAAAATTCTAATTTTCCAACACAGGTGCTAGCTTTGTAAGACACCAATGCTCACTCACACTTGTTGTAACAGGCTTCAAAACTAATCACTGCATAAGGAAGACGGTGGGAGCATCCTCACATGTATGTCAGGAATAGATGTTACTGTGCTATCATAAAGCTAAAACAAGTATAAGCTTAGCTTTCCTCAGAATGCTGTATTTTAAATATTTAATTTTCATGTTTAATCACAAAGTCACAAACAAAGTTTTTACCATGTATGATTATTTGTCCTTATACCTCTCTGAGGGAAAAAAATGTATAGTTTTACCATGTATGATTATTTGTCCTTATCCATCTCTGAGGAAAAAAATCTATAGATTACATCTATACTTAATGCCTATGTTAATGAAAAAGTAACCTCTTTCGCAATCTTTATCATTTACAGAGGGAGCGAGTCGTAGAATTTATGCCAAAAAAAAAAAAGAAGTTGGCCATACTGTCAATGTGAAAAGCATGTGGTCACATTTTCAGAACAAAATAAATTTTAATTTAAACAAATGCTATGTAGTGTAACAAAAGGTACATCAAATTGTCGTGATCAATATGAGGTCAAAAAACTTCTCAAATTACCCTTCAGTTTCTTTCCCACTCAACCTCATCATTAAAATGCTCTAGGTAGAACAATGTAATGGTTAAGAAAAAGGATTCTGGAGTCACACAGCTTGGGTTTGAATCCTAATCATATCACTTATTAGATGCACGAACCTAACCTCTCTACATCTCAGTGTCCCCATCTGAAAAAACAGAAATCATAGTTTTTATCCACCGAAAGGGTTTTTGTAAGGACATAAAGTAAAAGCCCTTAGAACATTACCTGGCATATTTGAAGTATTTGATTTGTTATCAAATGATACTAATACCACTTACAATGCAATTTATAATCCATCCACAAACCACACATTAAATTTTCTACTAATCATGATTGCACTTATTCAGAAGTATTTACATAAATGAGGCAACAATTAATTTTTTAAAAAGTCTCTTTGGCTAGTGTCAGATATATAAAACATGTATCTTATGTAAAGAAATGAAGAGGTTATCCAACATCTAAACACAGTATTAATTCGGCTAATACTTTTACTTCTTTTGGATAACAGAGGGGTAAACTAGTCTTCCAAAGAGTAAAAGTCAGATTCTTCTGAATTTTTATAAATGATACACACAAATGTACAATACCATAAAAATATAAACATTTTATGATTTTCAAAGAGCAGCTTTAAATAAAAAAAAGCAGTTTTCAGTAAAAATAAATGTACATGCTTTAAGAAACTATCTTTGGCAATACTCCTTAAATAAAAGTCTTCATAAGTCAATTTTTACCTAAGACAAAAACAGATATAATGTTAATTTCAGCATAAAATCTATTTAATCTCATAATTCACAATGTAGTAAACATTTAGTTGCTTGCTGACAGACATCAAATTTTCACATATGAACTACCTAAAAGAATATGGCAAAATCTTTTCTACTAATGGATTTCATAATATTAGCACAAAAAATACTGACTATATAGTCCATAATTATGTGATATATCTTATCAGTAATACATTACAGTTACTGAAGAAATGCATGATGATAAATAAAAAACATTTGCAGTCTTTAAAATTATCAATTACAGTTTTATACAGAGGAGTACAATTGGCTCTAAGTGGACGCCTATTCATGTCTCTTGGGGAGTCAAAGAAATGTGCTTCTCACTCAACTTATCATAACCTTATTTTATTGACATCTTAAAAATAATCATGGGCCAGGCGTGGTTACTCCCTCCTGTAATCCCAGCACTTTGGGAGGCTGAGGCAGGCAGATCACTTGAGGCCAGTAGTTAGAGACCAGCCTGGCCAACATGGCGAGACCATCTCTACTAAAAATACAAAAATTTGTTGGGTGTGATGGCAAGCGCTTATAATCCCAGCTACTCGGGAGGCTGAGGCAGGAGAATCGCTTGAACCCGGGAAGCAGAGGTTGCAGTGAGCCGAGATCACGCCACTGCACTCCCAACCTCACCAACACAGTGAGACTCTGCCAAAAAAAAAAAAAAACCTGAAGATTTTTGTTTCTATTATCTACATTGCAATAAACTAGTGTAAGTTTTCAACTGCACAGGGACAATATGAAATGCAACTTTTTAAATAAAAGTAGGTCAGGCACAGTGGCTCCCACCTGTAATCCCAGCACTCTGAGAGGCCAAAGCAGGTGGATCACCTGAGGTAGGGAGTTCGAGACCAGCCTGGCCAACCTGGGGAAACCCCTCTCTACTAAAAATACAAATATCAGCTGGGCATAGTCGCGGGCGCCTGTAATCCCAGCTACTCGGGAGGCCGAGTAATGAGAATTGCTTGAACCCGGGAGGCAGACATTGTAGTGAGCCGAGATCGCGCCACTGCACTCCTGCCTGGGAGACAAGAGCGAGACTCCATCTCATAAAAAATAAAAATAAATAAAGTGATTTTGCATATTATAGGTACTTATTAAATATATATTGATTAGCTTTTCCAACTCCTGAAAACCTGGATTTTTAGGTTATCATTTATCTTTTACTGAGTCTTGAAACACGTTCTTTCCTTGCCCTCAAGCAACCTAGAGTGTTAAATTCTATTCTGATGTCTATGCAATGTCTTGAGCCGCTTGTCATCAACCAGCTTTGCGTGTGTGCTGATAGTCTGTGAAAACTGAGCAGTGTCTAAGCATTATGAACCCCTGCCCAGCTCGCTCATTTTAAGGTGCTGCTGCTCAAGAGCACGTAGATCAAAAAAGCCACTTTAAACATCTTCACTTAAAGGAAAACAGGCGAATAGTTATTCAATCAAAAATACTCAGTGAGTTTCAAAATATATACAAGCACTAAGAAGGCAGCAATAAATGATACAAGCATAGTCCCAGCCCTCGTGGAGCTTTAAGTCTAGTAGGCAGCTGTGGGAGGTGGAGAAGAAAAAGGGATGAGTTGACTGACTAAAATTGTAAGTGAAAATTTCTCCCATTTCTTTAACCAGTCTTAGTGATCCGGAATGTCATACTGGGGGATGGCAAGAGCCCCTATTCCTTGGCATTTCTAAATAGCATCTCAGGTGGATTCAGAAAAAGGTAGCCGATGACATTCGTTGGTTTGACGTATAACTGTGGGGAAGGGATTGGGAAGAATATCAGCGTAGGTTTCTTCAATTTGCTGCTATGTTGATTCCAAGATGAGGCACTGTACCCATTCCTCCTTGAAGCCTCATGATAACACAAGCAAAAGCATGGTAATAGGTTTATGATGCTTTCATCTAGAATAATAAATAACATATCTTTACGTTTCAGGTTTTAAGATATTGCCCATTCTTGTCTTTCTCACTGATTTCTGCATAATACTGATTAATACGGTCAGATTTGTAAACACCTGAATTTCTCTTTATGGTTATTTCACCCAGGTGAAATCGGGGTCATTGAGATGTTTGTCTGCTCTTGGACTGGTCAGTGTTGCCACTGCAACTGGCCGCATGGAAGGTGTTTACAATTTTTGTGATTTTTGTGTTGTGCTTCCAAGATGCCTTAAAGGCTTTCCAGATGTACCCACATTCCTCTGCTTTGCCACATATGTTCCTTCATGATTATTTTGAAAAGTATATTATTGTCAAGAAATTCTTATTCTAATGCATAATGCATGAACCTGTCATTTTTACATTAAGTATAGTTTTCACTTGATCTTAGCCAAAAGTCCGAGAAGCAATACTATAAAGTATAGTTTTCATATCTGCTTCCTAAAGAAAGCTGGTGTCCATGTTTTGCTTTGAAGCTGTTGCGATGACAGGAAAAATACCTATGCATTGCATACCAACCAAAAGATGTTAGAATGCCAACTTCTCTAAGATTTCAATATGGCTGGTTTCTTAGTACTTTTAACTGCTTTACAATTTTCTTTTGTTTTCCAGAAAACTGCATAATTACCATCTACCCTTAAGTATTCTGGTATTTGTTTCATGATATTCGGTAAATTGGTTAATCAAATCCTTGTTCTAGTTGTTTTTAGGAAACATTACCTTTTTAACCAAAGTGATGCTTTTATATTATTCTCTTAAACACAGTAACATCTTAATAGAGTTATAGTACCCAGTTTTACTCTAAGAGAAAAAGCAAGGTGAGTAAGGAAGGCACAGGGGCGTTGGGTGGAGACACAGAGAACAAAGCATGCCCACGGACTAGTCAACAGAAAGCATCCTGGCAATTTAATGAAGAATAAACCGTGACTGTAGTTTATACAGCAGTAGATATGTTGTGGAGAATTACTCAATCTATACTCAGCTTCCTGCTGGGTTAAATGTGAGCTAAATTATTATTTTGCTTACATTTACGCCCTTGTAGGTTGTGAAAGCAGAGCTTTCTTTTTAAAAAATCTGTTTTCTGCATTATAGCAAAGTTTCCAGTTCCACACACCGGATTTAACACAAAGTCATTCTTGCACTGTTTTCAAAAAGTATAGTCACAGAATTTTAAACTATTATAAATATAGACCAATTTAAAAAGATAATTTCATCAGAAACTTTAAAACTTCCTTATTGTAAATATTTCCCATTTTACCACCTTACACTAAATGTAATGTCACACATGGTGTATACACTGCAGTAAATAACCTCAGTGAATACCAAATGTGGAAGCAGTGAGTCCATAACACAAGCAACTACCACAGAGGTGGGCAATAACCATTAATTCAATGACTAAGTCAATCTACCATCATTTGAAATAAAGACTATCCTCCTGTCAGAAAAGCTCTCTCAAACAGAGAAGTCTCTCTATAACACAACCTCGTATGGCTCAATCCACTTTTCTGTTAGAACACACCTGATGGATATGACAAATAACAATAATGGTGCCTCACTACAGCAGTAACTGGGAGTTTGCAGAGAAGGCAGGCTGTAGTGCTTGTGTATCAGGAGGTGGCCTGTGCCATCTGAAAAAACTCTCAAGTGGTTCAACCCACCCATCCCACTCCTATACTAACATCAATGCTCTACAGAATAAAAACTAATAGGATTTTGTCTTAGACTCTTACCAATGAGTTTTTCCTCTATTAAAAGTCTAGTAGTATGGACCGTAAAATGACATTGCATCAAACCGAGAGCTTCGCTATTCTGAGGATGAATCCATGCCCTTCAAAACTCCTCTCTTTCCTCCTTTGTTTTCCTTAGACAATGTACTGATTGAGACTTGTGCCATAGCATGTTAAGTGGTGAAAGGAAGAAGTGGTAAGAACAAGGAAGAAAAGGAAATGAATGTCCTTAGTCAGGCACTGTGTTCAGGCTTCACTTACAGAGCCCTCTTCACAGCAACACTGAGAGACTGGTGCTGCAGTATTCTCACTTTTCACAGTTAACCATACTGAGGCTCTGAGACACTGGCACAAGCTAGTAAAGGACAGAGTTAAGATTCAAACAGTGGTTGGGAGCGCACACTCTCAAGCCAGACTGCCTGGGTTCAAATGCCAGTTCTGTCACTCACTAGTTGTGAGAGTGAGACAGTGAATGCCGTTTAATCTCTCTGGGTCTCAGCTTCCTCTTCTGGAAAATGGGGACAATAATAATGGAGAAATAAAGTTTGTAAAGCATGTAGAACAACATCTGCTCACCGCAAGCATTATGTAAGCATTTAACTAAATAAAACATCTCAGAGTGAGGCTAAGGAAACCAATCAAAGAAGAAAAGAGATTTAGTGAGTACCTGATATGCACGCTATGTAAGACTACACAAAAGTAACTAGAGTGTTTAAAATAAAATGGAATTTATTTAATTTGTCTAGACTATCACTATTGCACATGAGCTGAGCAAAGGAGGTACTGACTTTTTGTGGGTAACATTTATATTTCTGTTATTCACTTTGCTTATGTCCTGTCCTCATCCCTCATTATTACGAAGCATAATGAACTGAGTGTCACTTATGTTTAACTAATTGAAATCTCTAGTGAAAAACTGACAATACAACTGTCACAGAAATCACCTTTCTTAATTCAATAACAAGTAACCATAGGGCAAAAAAATCAAAAGCCTTCTACTGAATTTACTACTAAACGTTTCCATGTTTCTTTCAAATTATAAGACAGTTACTCCATACAGAAAGAAAAAAGGACACACCTCATGACTCCATTTTTTTTTTAATTTTAGATTCAGAAGGTACATGTGCAGGTTCGTTACATGGATATACAGCATGATGCGGAACACCTCATTATTTTGCCATCAGGCCTTCCCCACTCTTCCTTTCTTATTACAAAAATTAATCATCATTTAATCCCCAATACTCTGAATTCAAAGAAGTGTCAAGCCACACATCAATATTAGGCCTTTACCTCTATTTTAAAAACGTATGCTTTTATAAGTGCACAGGAATAACAGTATATTTCAACTTCTAGTATATTTATATATAGCCATTGCATATACAGCAAACTAAATTACTCTTGATTCATATTATATTTGAAAGATGTGATTATGCTTAAGTTTTTAAAACTGAAGGAATCCATGCCTCCATTTTAATGAATGCTGCTCTTTATTCAAAAGTGTGGCTTCAAATAATTTTGAATACTAGAATATCTGCTATCAAAGACAGAAAAAGTAAAACACACCCGCCAAGTAAAATCATCTTAACTTTTCCAGGTAATTTTATTATACTCTCTACGAACATACCTAATTTGACAATTTGTGGCCAGTCATGTTAACATTTTCTTAGAATAGAACTGAATGTGTTTAAATGATATCGTCGAATTGAAGGGCATGGATATATCTAACATTTTAAAAGAACAGAATAAATCAAAGAAATGCAACCACAAATCAAACACTATTTAATTACTCAAATAAGTAATTTTGAGCACTCTCCAAAGAAAGCTTATGGATAATATCAATAGAAAAGCTGCTTCTCAATGTGAAAAATGAATTTACTTACCTTGGCCCTCTGAGGGCAGTATTACCTAACACATAGACAGAAATTTCAGAAAACAATCTTTACCTATCATTCTAATAATAACAAAATTTTTAAAATGAAATGGGCATATTTGCTCATTATACATACATATTTCTTTCCTCATCATTATCTGTACCTCAATAAGCATAATAATGCTGTTTTCAAATGTTTCCAGTGACTCTGAAAGGAAAGATTTTTTTAAAACCAAGGCATCAAGGAAAATGCATGGAAGCATCAGTATCATTGAAGTCATCCAAAATACAATAAAATAAAGAAGTATGTAAGAATTTTACATTGCATAAATACTCTAAGTTCCTATTTTGCTCTCTGTAGAATAGTTTGTTTTTAAAAACTGCAGGACATCAAAATATACAATCTTTCAGTAATGACAAAGTCATTTGAGGAGAATAACAATTTAGTTCCAAAGTGTCTTATTAAAAGCAGTCAATACCAATACACTCGTTTGTTACAAATCACTCATTTATTAACGAAATATAATGCAAATGACAAACTGGCAATGTGGAGTTGAAGCACCCACTGAGTTTTCATAACTGATTCTTACACTAAGAATCTTTACGTAGCATAAGAATTATCCATTCTAGAATCTAAGTCAATCAATGTACACTGGGTGTTCTATTCCTTTTACTATTTCACAGAAAGGAAAAGTTTTCTAGCATTCACTTATCAAAGTTTTTTTCTGATATACAAAACACTGAGTAACTAACCCTATATAATCCAGTGGCATGATAGACCTTCAGTTTAAGAATCTAAAAAGTGCTAATCTTTATGTCAGAGTTTAACATATAAGTTAATTAGTAACTACCCAACTTTCCAGGTTCCACCACTTCTCTCACATAGAAAAACAAAAACAAAAACAAAAACAAAAAACCTAGCATTAAAAGAAAAAAAAAAGCCTCTATTGAAGGAAGACAAAAATTATTACAAGCAGGTAAACAGCAAATTTACTTTCAAACAGCAAGATCTCACATAGATGACACTGATTGCCATTTAGTAAAAATGTGTTTTTTTTAGGTTTTGTATTTACGTTTTCAAAAAAGTCCTTGCTTCTATAATTTCAAGTATAGTTCTCCACTCAGGAACTATGCCATTATCTAGCAAAACTTTGAGTAAATTAGATTTTTTAAATTTGAACTACTAGAATTAAACAGTTTTATTCTTTTTAAAGTATATATTATGAATATTTTAAGATCAAAACAATTTAAATTAAATTTCAAATCCTTTTTTACTAAAACAAAAGGTAAAAGGAACTAGCTTAACAGTTGAAAATACTACAAATTCAGGGAAGGGAAAGAAGGTCATTTTATAAAATTCTTTTCTATAATAAATATATATACTTACATTTAAATATCTCTTCAAAAAGATGCCAGGAAACAACAGCTGCTGTTCTATGCGTTCTTGCTTAAAAGTATAAAATTATGAACTTTGATGATGTGTTCCAGTCTCAAGCAAATAAATAACTTGCTTGGCCAAAAAAACAGACAAATTTCACGATTTATGCTTTTCCTGCCTTTGTATCTTAATCATCTTCTGTTCTAAAAAGCGCTATCACGTTTACTCACATCTTTAATCAGACTTTTTTCAACTAACACACATTAAAAAATTTAAGCCAAAACATTGAGCAAGATGCCTCAAAGAATATGTCAGACAGTGAAATACTCTGTTTTCAACATACTGGCCAATAGTTTTAAAAATTACTATTCATGCAGTATTTTGACGAGCCACAATTCAAATATACATTAAAGCTAGAAGTTTCTGAAGTTCTCTGAATTATCCTGAAAACACACCAAGTACAGTTCATTTATTTGTGAAAATGTCCTCACAGTTTCATCCTCATTTATGATACATTTCATAGGCTATGGATATTTCCACTTCTTTGCTACTGTAAGTTTTTTTTTTATAAAAAACAACAAAAATTATTTGTTTATAAATTTAGACTGTAACACTTAACTATCTGTCTAGAAATATTGGCATCCATCACCATGTGCCATTAAACATTAAAATATCCTTCTATGAAGCTACTAGCACTCCATTCAAAAGTGAGGGTTATTTTTCTAGTGTAATCAATTTATTCTTTTAAACCAAAATAGAAGTTCTTAGTCACTATACCCAGTCCTATGAACGACTCTTAAATACTAAATTAGGTAGCTCTCCTAGGTACAACATCCCTTGACTCATCATCCAGAATTATTGAGTAATATTTGCTAGCGTGAATGCCGGAAGAAAACAACAATTTGAAAAGAAAAATGTGAAGAACCATCACCTACATCTGAATGGGAATTAATCATACTCGAGTTTACTGACTTCCTCATGTCGACCAAAGCCATATCCTCTTTACTTCTCTAAGAAAACACTTCTGCTTATCTCAGCACTTTCATCCCTACATGAGCTTGATTAGTTTCTTCATCTGCAAAATAAAGAGTTGTGACAATCAAATAATGCTTTAAACCTCTGTGAGGAGAAGAAATATTATTTTTAGCTATGTGTTCCAAAGTCTCATTTTAAAGATAATAACCCAAATACAGCTTAAGTATTGGCCGTAGCAGAGAAAAAATCAGCTCCAAAATAAGTTGAGGTTACTTTTTTAAGTAGAAAAATAATTCTGTAGAATTAAAATGTGAAAATCAGCTGGCCAGGCACAGTGGCTCACGCCTGTAATCCCAGCACTTTGGGAGGCCAAGGCGGGTAGATCACAAAGTCAGGAGTTACAGACAAGCCTGGCCAACAAAGCGAAACCTCGTCTCTACCAAAAATACAAAAATTAGCCAGGTGCGGTGGCACGTGCCTGTAGTCCCAGCTACTCGGGAGGCTGAGGCAGGAGAATCGCTTGAACCCCTTGAACCCAACAGGTGGAAGTTGCGGTGAGCTGAGACCATGCCATAGCACTCCAGCCTGGGTGACAGAGTGAGACTCTGTCTCAAAAACAAACAAAAAAAGAACAAAATGTGAAATCATCATCACTAAGTAACCACTAATACCATACATCCAAAATACTTTTATCCATCTGTGTTCTTTTTTCTTTAAATAATTTCCCTCCATATTTATAAAACAATCATAAATCCCTAAATAAAGATAAGGTTCCTAGAAACAACCTTCTATCTGTGACCATTCTCTCAAACAGCTCTGCAGCTTGGTATTCTTATCCTATAACAGTCAAAGCATTACATAAATTCTCCAATTGTAATAGCTACAGAGCTCTAGACTTGCACAAACACCTAATAAAAACTACTGAATTCATTCAAGACATTCTAAATATATTATCTCATTCTGTCTTCACAAGATCCTTGAATAGCACTTATTGTTTCCTTCTTTCAAAAGATGAAGAAATTCACATTTAAAGAGTTTAAGTGACTATGAGTACATTCACTCATCTAAGTTAAGTGATATTTAAATCTGGTCTTTGTAACTTCAAAGACATTCTGCCTTTAATATTTCAATCACCTTAACATGTATACTTTCCTGTACTATTAAGATTTGGCAAATGGCTCTGAAAGAATCAGAAGTAACATATGATTAATAAAAGCAGAGACCTGCAAGTTTGCTTGTGTATAGAAGTTGGTATAAGCTTGCTTTTCCCAGTCACTCATTAACATCCTGACCACTGGCAAACCATACTCTCTCACTTTAATAACAAACACCTTCTACTTAAACAATGGCATACTACTTGCCTCCAAACTTAGTAGGGATATTAGGATTGACTATGAAATTACAAATACATGGACATAATCCTACACATAAATATGGATATATTCATGGCCACCTATATAAAAGAAAGAAATACATGAGACAAAGGAGAGGTCAGGGTGGCTGATGATTTTCTATGCCTTTTCAGCAAACACGGATTAGTCACTTGAGTAAAAACTGACGGTGAGAGAGAAAGTTTTTCTAGATAGACCTGACCTCTATTTCTTTGTGAAAAGTAGAAAATAACAGATAACCTTCCTTTAATCCCTTCAGAGAGACATTACTCTGGACACAAAGCTCTGTCAGTACACTGGCCTTTCAACCACGCTTTAGGAAATTTCTGCTTGATAATTACGCAACAGAACCTTAAATGTTTTAAGAAGGCATGAGTTCCAAAAGTCAAAATAAGCACTTTTTAGTTCTCTACACATATTTTTTTTAAAATATAAGTCCATATTGGGCGGAAAAAAGAAAAAAGGAGAAAAGTCAGAGTTTCTCTTTTTTGTTTTCTAGTTATTCCATTCATATTGATTGGTTTTAAAATGTTACAAAAATTTTTGGTGTTCTAGAAAATAAGTAATGTGGAAGTTTTACCTAAGATTACTGTTTCTTCTCAATTATTTAAGGTGAAAGTAATAAACCAGACATTTAAGTAAATGTACTCACTTCCATCTAAATATAAATGTTATCATAGCATTTGAAAACATTCCAGATATATCAAATCTCTAACACCTAATGACAAGAATGTATCAGAAGGAAATATACAACCAACTCGTTAATGCTTGATTAAAAATGCACGCTTGCCATTTATAGAATCCATGACAACCATGAGAAAGAGTATGTACTGATCAAAAAGGCCAGGTTACTATATAACTTTGTTTCACAACTAAGGACATTTAAGTTCAAAGTATTATGGAATTACTTACAAAATAAACTGGGTACTCTCTACCTCACCCCTAGTGGTAGGCTATAAAACAAATCGATTCACTTTAAAACAGTTTATGTGCTGACTAGCATTAAAACGTTCATGTATGCATTAAGATCATACCAAATCACCTGACTGATTTCTTAATCAAAAGCTCCTCTTGTCAGTTAGCAGTTCACACCTAACATTAGCCAAATAGGTTATCTACCATCAACACGGAGAAATAAGAAAGTTTGTATTGCCATTTAAAGAAGTTGCTTTCTAAAACTAGACATGAATAAGGGAGAGAAGAGGAAGTATTAAACCCCTAAACTAATTAACGAAATAAGGGAGGGGGGATGCAGGAAAACAATGATAATTAGTATGTACCCCTGGTTAACCAAATCCACACATACATTCATTCTGTATATGCACAAACATCAGCAGCATCATAAACCGTCTCAAGTTCTAGCCATTATTCAGTTCGACATCTGCACATGTTTATGCGTCTCTCCAAACAACCTCTTGAACACCCTGCTGGAGCTGTCATTTTTTTCTTCTCCCTATCTGGCAGATGGCAAGTCAACAATCGGCATCAACAGCAGCCGAATATCTCCCCCTCCATCCTACCCCCCTAAACAGACACAATAATAACTTCTTTGTGCTTCCCCACAATGCAGCTGCTTAAACCATTTCGCTACAAGGCTGCTTTGCCTTAATAAAAAAAAAAAAAAAAAAAAAAAAAAAAAAATCCCTTCTGTCAAGTCTAAAAAGCAGCATAATGTTAAGCAAGCTAAAGCCACAGCACAGCTGCAAACGGGCAGACACATTGACAGCTCCTCCCTTAACAAAGCCCTGTGAATTGAAGGGGGTTCATCTGAGGCTCACACAGTAATTAGTATAAAAAAGTCCGACAGCCTCTATTATGCTAAGGGAAAAAAAAACTGGACAGAACTGGGCTGCTGTTTTGCGTCAAGAGTTCTGCTGCAGAGTAGATAAATCATGTTGGGTTTTTTCCTCTCTTTTTAAAGACAGTAATAAGGAGGATGAGAGAAGCTAATTTGAAAACTTGGACACAGTAATTGTACCATATGGTGAGCATTTATCCTTTCTGAAATGCACGCTAACAGTCACTTACATGCACACTGCTTTGTTTTACAGTTGTTATTCTCTCTACCATATTCATAAAATGGATTTGAATATGTGATACTCAAGAGAAGTTGTGTGTAATTAGCAACAGAACTGCCTAGGTTTAATTTATTGGCCTTGCACTGCAATCTAGTAAAATGCAAAACAAAATTAAACAATGTGTCCACTTTGTAAAAATATTTTTTCTTTAACTCAACAAAAAACTAATGAACACAGGTTCACCGGAGTGTTTCTAAGTTAAGGTACAGTATATTTTGAAAATTCCAACAGAATAAACTATAGCTGTTGATAAGATTTCTACTTATTTTTCAAAGATTATGCCACCATAAGAATAATTTTACAGAAAGATCACCTGGTTTAATTTCATATTTCACTGAAGCAGATGTAACTCTTCCTCATATATATCAGTAAACCTAGATGCAACAGAATTTCCTTGCATGTGTCCTAAAAATTTTAGGACAAGAAATTCTGTCATTTATTAAACAATTATTAAGTACTATGTGCCAAGCACCTATCTGGCACAGGGAGGAGAATATAGAATAGTTTTCACCTTTTTAAAAATCTAAACATAAATTGACTGATTTTGTCTACTTCAAAATTCTATAAAAATCTGTCTACTATTTGAAGAAAGATTTTAATAACACTAGTAGTACGTTGGTTATCATGACACAATATATATCAAAATGACATTTTTCTGAGAAAAAAGTCATATAGGGAACAAGATTAGTTTAATTAGAAGTAAATTCACTGTAATGACATCTGTGTGCCCCGTTTAGGTAAAATATTCTGTGTTTACTCAATATAAACTATGTTCTAAAACTGACATACTCAACTAGAACTCATATGAATCCTTTAAATTTCAAGTGGAGTAAAATCACTGGTCTGAATTTCTACAGCTTCCATGTGACCACAAGTATCCTTCTGATCATTATTTTGGGGACATGAAAAAGCAAAATATTTTAAGGTATTATTAGTTCAAGACAGAACTAAGCATCCCTACTAAAGCTTGAAGTAATCTGTCTTTAGAAGAAAGACTGTGACTCCACTCAGGAAATTGGGCACAATTACATTAAGAAGGAATGGTTTCATCCAAAAAGTACCAGTAATAATTTTCTATAATAAATCTCCATTTTGGCTTAACAGAAATAAACTTTTGTCACCCACTCCTAGTACAGTGGCTTCCCTTTATGCTACTGGTATTGGGCCATATGACCAATTTACACCTTGGATAAAAATATTCACTTTTGTATACAGATTTACAGTTTACTAAATATTTTCAAATACTAACATGGGTCTTAAAAGTTCATTATACTGGGTTGACTTTGCTTTTGACATAGACAGATGTTTTGATTGAGAAATATGTGACCAACAACACAAGTCTGATTCTGCATACTTTGAATCCTACTATATTAACAACGTCATGATACTATCTGGTGTTAAACAAAAAATGGGATCATTCTCTACAAAGTGGGGAGAGATCATTCTTTTTCTAAAAATTTTCAGAAAAACATTACATAATAACTCTTCTTGTTAAATGAGGGAAAGAAAAAAAGTATGTTTAGAAGAGAAAAATTTCATTATTTTGAAAACAGGTTCAAAGGTGTTACCAAATGACTTAACTTTTTATCACATATGAATAAAAAGTCATTCTTAGTGGAGAAAAAAAATTGTTTCCATTTAGGAAAATCAAGTTGAGGATATGTCTGTAAGCTGAATACTCCATTTAGTGATAATACTTAGGGTAAATGGGATGTGAATACAAGATCTGAAAATTTAACAGAATAATGATGGCTTTGACTTCAGGAATGGTATTGTTACAGCATTTATCAAAAGTTTTTCTTAGTTAAATCTGTCAACAAATTGTGAACTACCTGAAACCATTTTGATTATATCAATGACAACACTGCAGAAAAATCTGTCTATAAGGAAAAAATTAAGACTGTTTTAAAAGCTTCTAATAAGAAATATTTGCCAAGAATACATGATTTGTAAGAAGAATCCTTCTTCATATAATCACAATTCTGATATCCTTTACCTAAGGGGGAATGGGGATAATTAAATTAGAACAAAGCTGTAAGAAAATGTTCATAGATAAGAATTACAGAACCAAATGATCCTAGTGGGTCTGGTAAACATATTTTTATTTACCTACGTTGCATCTTTTAAGAGCTCATATGTGCCACAAAAGTAACAAGTTGCTGTTTTCTTATTAAATGTGAATAATTCTTCATAAGGTCTAGCAGGTACCAAATACAATTTAATTTATAATGCATGGGGTACTATTAAATACTTGCAAATATTAAGTCAAAGACTGACATACCACCAAGAAAATAATGCAGTGGTCTATTGATACGCTAACAATGATGGCAAAACCTAATCCAAGACTTTGAGACACAAAAAACCTAACATATGGATATGGACTTCCTCAGCAGAAATTCAAGTAATGCATAGTTTAAAACAAACTCTTCATGTCTATAATAAACACAAATCAAGCAATGAGAATACCTAATATAGAATTTTAAATTCAGAAAGACAAGAAATTAAAAATGAATGATTACTTCATATTTTATAATGATGATGTGGAAAAAAGAATGAAAAGAGGAGAGGTCATGTCTAGAATAGCATTCAGAAGTAGGCCTCAGCCAAATATTTACCCCTGCTTCTTGTCTTTAACCTTAGTGCTCTATTAGAGCTCTTTCGGTTACCAGGAACAAAGATCCACTGAAGCTAATACAAGAAAAAATGGGTCATTCTAATCATGCTAACATTTCTTCCAAAGAATATAGAGTAGCCCATTTGCACGTTAGATATGGAAGGTGATTAAATCATTTTCTTTTATCTTGTTCAGGGATTGTGTCAAGTCTGGTTTCTGTCTCTGGTCTCTTTCCCATTCCCCTCCCAGGCCTGGATGGATCTCAGTCTGTCTACTTCATCTTCCACAGTCTACCCACCAGCTCCTTAGCTTACTCAGAAGTTTTGTTCCTTCATAAACTCAGCTTGCTGCTACCTCTTACAGGCAATGCTACCCACGACACATAATACGTTAAAGAATGTGGTTTAATGTTACTTTAGAAATGTTTAAGTAACTTCCATATAATTTCAATTTGTATTAAAGTCTTTTAGTTACTATTATTGTATACTAGGTAATAGAAATGTCTTCCCAAGAAGAGTCATGCCCAGTGGCTTTTAAATTGTGGGTCATGATTTTTAATTTTCAAGTACTAGGTAGTACCAAAAATACTGGAAGCACTGGCAGACTTCACCTAATAAATAGGCTGGGTTCCAATGGTCATTACTTTGTCAGAGATTTAAAATTTAGTTTATCATTTTAAAAAATCATTAATACAAATGGTAACGAGTTCCTACACGTCATTAGTTGAAGAAGCACTGTATATCTAAATACTACTTGATACTTTAATAATTTGCTTTCATTCTCCTTACTTCATATGAGTGAGATAAGTCAGACAGTAATATTACCATCAGTATTCTATGCTTAAGAGTTTCAAAGCTATAAGCACCTGATTAAAGAATGAGACATTGAGCATCCTATCAATGGATGGCCACATATGAAAGATGTTACCAAAGACATTTGAGTTTTAAGTTAAAGGTGTTACCAAATTGTCCCATAGGTTACTTTCGACACCAAGATTCTAGTATACTGAAGATTTTACAGATTAGGAAACCAAGATTTCAAGTTAAGAGACATGTTATGGAACCAGTTCTTTTGACTTCAAGTACAGCTAATTCCGATCATAAAACATACGTTCTACATTATACTTGTAAGAAATCCTGGAATCTAAAATCCCTTTTAATAGTACTTTTATTTTTAAAATAAATTATAAGTTAGAATCCAGTTATGCTGAATATGCATCTATGATTACACCTATTAAAGTATGGGAATAAGAGTAAGGTCAAAGAGAGCTACATTCATTTTACATTGGATGCTATGCATAAGAAAACAGAGGACCTTTCCTCTTCAGTTAGAGGTAGCAATTGCTTCTAAAACACCACCCAAGGCTTAGTTGAGATGGTCTCTTACCACTTGTTTAGAATGGAGTCTGATCTGTAGCTGAAGTGATTATGAACAGGAGGTAAGAAAATCCCCATGTCTTATAACCATTTCCAACATATACACAACTGGGGACATGGGTGTCCATAAGTCAGTGATTGTATGTATTCTCTGTATTGTTATTTACATAGGAGATGAAAATTGGAAACATCAAGTGAGACATGTAGTGTATTTTTAATTTATAATTATTAAATCTTCACTTTAAAGTATTAAAAAAAAAAAGCTATCTAAAGCCACAAACATTGTACCTATCTACTGCTTTGTTGTTTTTTTCAGACAGAATCTCGCCCTGTGGCTCAGGCTGGAGTGCAGTGGCATGATCTTGGCTCACTGCGATCTCTGCCTCCTGGATTCAAGTGATTCTCCTGCCTCAGCCTCCCAAGTAGCTGGGATTACAGGCACCTGCCACCACACCTAACTAATTTTTTTTTTTTTTTTGTATTTTTTTTTTAGTAGAGACGGGGTTTCACCATGTTAGCCAGGATAGTCTCGATCTCCTGACCTCATGATCTGCCCGCCTCAGCCTCCCAAAGTGCTGGGATTACAGGCATGAGCCACTGCGCCCAGCCTCAGCTTCAATTATGAAGAGTAAATGCTAGCAAAATGACTTGATGAATTTTTTTCTTTTAAAATATTCTATCTAATATTTTGCATGTCCAAAACACTAAGTAAGTTCCACCTACATTTAGGTGTTGTGGAAGTCCAACAAACTGGATTTCATATATGCACAAAACAAGTCATAATCCAATTATTTTCATGGGATAAGTCATTCCCTAAAAGAATGACTCATTAGGGAAATTATTCAAGTAATGAATCTAACTCCCCACAATGAAGATATATAGGTATGCAGTTGTATTCATTTAAACTTTCCACCTTTTTCTGAGTATCACGTATGCCAAGACAGTCATTGCAAAAACATTTGCAAGCTGCATGTGGAATGTGGCAAAATTCCTTTTCAAAAAAACCGACAGTGTTTAAATTCTATCCAACTCTCAGAGACTTTTCTTATTTCATAATGCCCCCTACTCCAACTCCCAAAGATTACTCTGATTTATTCATGCTATAACTCTCTGCTAACTTTGTTTTTTTGTATCAATTCCCTAACAAAACATTCCAAATTGTTCTCATTATCTTGTATTCATCTCATCAAGTTCCACACCGAGTCTTCCACCAATTGGAGTCACACCCCAACTTCTCACTCCTCAGTTCAACTTTAGTTTTCTTGACTACCAATTCCAATTCCTAAGAAATGAGAAGTACATTTTGAGTACTCAAATCACTGTTGAGTGTATTAGTGAAGGTAATGCTGGCTGCTGAGAGAGGTAAATCGTGACAACTTAGTGCTTTACTACAATCAAAGTTTGTTTCTGGCACACGTAAGGTCAAAACAAATGTTTCCTTTCAATGGTAGTGACTGAAGGACCTAGACTCCTCCCTTTTAGAGGCTCTTCCATCTCCTTGGTTTCATGACTGCCATCAGAAGGGAAAAGAGAAAGAACACTGAACACAGATGTTTATGACCCAAGCCTAGAGGAGGCATGCATTAATTCTGCTCACATGTGAGTGGTCAGAACTCAGTCTTAACGGCCACATCTAACTTCAAGACAGCTGTGAAAAACAGTCTAGATTGGTGCTGGGGTAGAGTAGGTGTAGTATGTGCAAATGGATTTGGCCAATCTCTGCTACATTGAACATCTCTTGTATGTTCTTAAATACTTACTTAATAACCTTGGTATTAAGAGAGACATGTAAGAAATGAAAGCAACTGTATATCTAAAAATGGTGGCCAGGCACAGTGGCTCACACCTGTAATCCCAGCACTTTGGGAGGCCATGGTGGGCAGATCACCTGAGGTCAGGAGGTTGAGACCAGCCTGACCCCATCTCTACTAAAAATACAAAATTGGCCAGGCATGGTGGCACATGCCTGTAATCCCAGCTACTCAGGAGGCTGAGGCAAGAGAATCACTCGAACCCGGGAGGTGAAGGGTGCAGTGAGCCAAGACCATGCCATCACACTCCAGCCTGGGCAACAAGAACAAAACTCCAACTCAAAAAAAATTAAAAATAACAATGGTTAAAATGGTAAATTTTATGTTACATACATTTTGCCAAAATAAAAAGGATGTCAAAATCTTTTTGATGAGACCAAAAGAAATAGTTATATATATATATATAAAGTTCTAAATCAAACATGAGCAAATATCAAAATATAATTAAAAACTAAGTATAATATAATCTTCATGTGTTTTATCAATACTACATAGTGTTCTATTTTTATCATAAATAGGATCTCAGCCTGACTTGGCCTGTCTGCTTTGGTCTAAAAGATGTGAAGAGAAAAAGACAGACTTGTTAATATCACAATATTATCTTAAACCAGTAATCTGAATAAAGAGATTTCCTCAAATATTAGTATCTTAAAATTATAAGTAGATAAATATTAAAGTAGATAAATATTAAGCGTTAATGCAATTTGGAGCCAATCAAAATGCAATAATCTCTTGTCCTTTTCCTTTTTTTTTTTTTTTTTACATATTCCCAGATGATCCAACTATTCCGAAAAGCTCACAGTATACTCTTGGGAAAATGAGTATGTAAACCATTCTTTTCAAGTACTTGCCACACCATATTCCATTGGCAAATAGGGCTAATGCTGGAGCTCAGAGAACAATACTCCAAAATATGGCACTTCAGCATGCAAAGTACTTTGCACTAAAGGACACTGGAAGGCATCAGAAGCAGCCTCAGAACCCAGATCTCTCATCTTCTCCTGCCCTCCTGCCTCTTGCCCCTCATTCTCCCCCAAAGCAAGTATAGAAACCAGAATTCCTCCTCACCAAAACAGGTAATAAAAACTAGACTCTCTTCTCCAAAGCCAGCCATAAAAACGACAATTACTACTCTAACCTTCCCCTCACCTTTCTGTCTAGGAACTGGCCTAGACGGAAATTCTGTCTAGAAATTCTCTGACCTACCCTTGTCCAATAACACAGGTCATAAGACCCTCATTCCAGAGGGGTCCTGTCCCATGACTGGGAGGAAGAAACATTACAAGAGAGAGGCCAAGAAGAATCCGAGCAGACAGGTCCTGGTGAGTTTTTACACGCAGTCTATTAATATTAGATCATAATCTTTTTGTCCAGTCCTATTTCTACATAACTGTCCGTTTTTCACTGAACCTAAGCATTGAAAAATGGATAGCTGTCCCATATCTTTGGGGTCTTCACTCTGAAGGCTCCTGTGTCACGTAAAACTATAATTAGATTTGTTACGCTTTTATCTTATTAATCTGTATTTTGTTATAGGAGTACTGGCTATAACCCTTATGATGGGGAGGAAAGGGAGCATTCCCTTTCCACTACTATACTACCAAATATAAACTAGTAGTGCCTTTATAATTCTTATATTTTCTTACTGTTTTTTTACATAATGGAGAGAAAAAGAAGTTGATAATCCTGGGAAATTTACCACGCCAATGTAATCCTACCTACTTTTAGAAGGTATCAAAATATTTGTAGAATTAAAGAATGCCACTGCTAAAAGGAAACAAATTTGTATAGTATTAGATAACACTTCTGTTGCTCCCAGACAAGGCACATCAGAGGTGAGATTACCCTGCAGGTAACTTTTTTAAGAAAGGATAAAAGTAACCTAGGTATTATAATTTTCTAGATAACTTAAAGTCACATAAGCATTATAATAATTTTCAATTTTTATAGATTGAAATTTCTACATATTATATAATAAAATCTCTAAAGGAGCCAAGCATAAGATATTCCAAATAATTTCCAAACACATTTTGGCTATGAATACATTTTAATTTTACAGTCATTAAAATTTACACAGCTTAGTAGAAGTCACAGTAGGTGTTACGTTATTCTCACAAACAAAAAAGTTTAACATTAAGAACAATTCAGCCGGGCGCGGTGGCTCAAGCCTGTAATCCCAGCACTTTGGGAGGCCGAGACGGGCAGATCACGAGGTCAGGAGATCGAGACCATCCTGGCTAACCCGGTGAAACTCCGTCTCTACTAAAAAATACAAAAAAAAAACTAGCCGGGCGAGGTGGCGGGCGCCTGTAGTCCCAGCTACTCGGGAGGCTGAGGCAGGAGAATGGCATAAACTCAGGAGGCGGAGCTTGCAGTGAGCTGAGATCTGGCCACCGCACTCCAGCCTGGGCGGCAGAGCGAGACTCCATCTCAAAAAGAACAATTCATTTATTTTGACACATCTGCTATATTAGTGTTGCAAGGACTAGACTGTGAGCTTAAGGTTTTATTATATTATGCTTACATTTGAACTGGTTATCATAAAAAAGAAACATTATACTATAAGACTTCAGAGAAAAAGATATACATTAAAACAGCAACAACCTAAATGTACTTTATAATACAAAGTTCCATTAAAGCACCTCCATCTAAATGTTAACATTTCTAAATATTCTGTGCATGCTTCTGAGGACATGCATATGAATAAAATGCTAAGGGAAAAACAACATAATGGCCAAAATTTGCTTTATAAAAGGCATTTCCCCCATCACAAAACTTCACCATTTCTAGTGATCATCACCCGAGACCAAAGCATGACGTTAAAGAAGGCCCTTACAATACACATAGAAAGTCAACAACTTCCTTCAGACAAAGAAGAACAAATTCTAAACTAGAGAACTCTGAATGAGAATGACCTGCCCAATCCCCACTGAAAAAGATGGAAAATTTTTTCCTAAATGGAGAGAATCACATAACAATTCATGTCTTCAATAAAACATCAACTAACCCAGAAAAAGAAATACCATGGCAAATTACACCTCAAATATTATGTTAGACATGCACAATATAAAAACAACTATCACCATAAGAAACTTGTCTAGGAAGCAATTAATCTTTCTCAAGAAATGCAGTAAGTCTGGGCACCCATTTTCAAAATTATCAAGGCCACTTTTCATTTAAACATTAAGATCTATTATTTTCATTTAAAATGTTCAAGGTGAAATTGTTAATATGTGTTTTAATACATTAGTTTATAAGTAATAATAAGGTCTGAAAAACAATTTATAAAAATGACTATTATGTTGTTATAAATCATAAATACTTTTCCCAGCTCACACAGGCCCTTTATCTGAGGGATTATTACAAAGCAACTAAAAACTCAATCACAATATAATGAAAATAATGTTAGCTGGCATAGGAGAGTGTTTTGAAGTGCTTTCTGAATACCTCAGTCTCACACTCAAATCAGGAGCATCTGTCCACCAACTGTCAAGATAACGTCTAGCCTAGGAGTTTTCCTGAATTCATCACTATTCATAGATGCCTGTTGTCACTATTCAGAAAAAGAAGAAAGAAAGAGCCATACTTTCGAAGCTATTTTCTTTTTCTATATGTCCTAGTAGAGGCGAATATAGAATTTATCACTTTGAAGCCAATGTAGTCTGAATCAACCGGCCCTCCATCTCCAGATCTAAGAATGCAAGTTAAATGTTTTCTAGAAATTATAGATAATTCACTATGTCACATTAATACTTCTCACTTATATTACTACCGATTCAAGGATCGGATCCCTAGACTCAAAGCCTTTACCTCACCATTACTTTCACAACTACAAAGTACAATCCAGCCACCAACCCCTATGGAAAATGGCACAATCAAGAATAAAGTGTTTCCACTGAGGCCAAGCACTGTTGTTCATGCATATAATCTCAGCACTTTGGGAGGCCAAGGCGGGAGGGCTTGAGGACATGACATGAGGTAAAGAGCCTGTCTCTACAAAAAAACACAAAAAAAATTAGCCAAGAATAGTGGAGGCTGCCAGCAGTTCCAGCTACTTGGGAGTCTGAGGTGGAAGACCATTTGAGCACAGGAAGTGGAAGATACAGTAAGCCATAATGCACCAGTGCACTCCAGCCTGAGTAATATCTGTCTGGGGAAAAAAAGGTGTTTTCATTGGCTTCGTTTTAGATGCCACTGCAAAATTCAACTTAAAGCTTTCTCTCTCAAGAAATTCATTTAAAATGAATTCCTATGAAATTTACATCCTTATTTTCCGAGTCAGATACAACAAATTTCATTTTATAACAAACATATAAAGAATCCTCAAGTTACTCAGAAATGCTTTACTAACCCACTGTAACAATTCTGTGTGACACAGGAGAGGAAAACAAGACCCTCATCCCTACAGTCCTCACAAGAAAAACTTACACCAAACAAATAAATGAGATAATACAAGCTAGGCCAAAATCTAGAAAAATTGAGGAAAAAAAGAAAAAACAAAGAATCCAGAAAAAGGTAAGTCTACGCATTACTGAGTGTGCAGTTGTACCATTTTCTGCTTATGTACTTATTATTTCAGTCAGTAATATCTCTATTTTTAGTTCCTTAAACCCACATACATCAGAAAACTATTAGGTGAGCAAATCAGTAATAAAGACCAAAAACTGAGAATCAATAGGAAGTTAGTGTCCAAAGGCATATTTTTTTCAAATGCAAAGGGAATTTTTTTCTACATTATAAGACTTATGGTATCTTAATGTTTATTGATTTCCATAATAATTTAAGGGAATGAGTCTTAAGTTTTCATGTAAATATGACTTACCATGTTACTTAATACAAATGCAGCCATCTTCTAGGATCCAGATCTACCAGTTCTAATTTCATTTTCTGGAAAACTACATTTTTACCAAGGATTAAGGGGGTTCTAATACAGGTGGACTATCGCCTTCCCTTTAAGAAATACTAACTTAAGTGCTGAATATCTCCTGGGAGAAAAAACTGAATTTTAAATTAAAATTATTCTTAAATCATTCAAATCTCTGACCAAAAAAATACATACCCGTTTCTGAGGGAAAAAAAAGATGACAAAAAGGCAACTATTGTTATAAAATATCCTACAATATAGAAGGAAAATCAGGTACGCAAGAAACAAAAGTAGGGTTGGGCACAGTGGCTCACACCTATAATCCCAGAACTTTGGGAGGCTGAGGCAGGAGGATCACCTGAGGCCAGGAGTCCAAGACCAGTCTGGGCAACATAGCAAGACCTTGTCTAGAGAAAAAAATATATATATATTAAATTGGCCTGGCATGACGATGCATGCCCGTACTTCCGGGAGGTTCGCTTGAGCCCAGGAGTTTGAGGATGTAGTGAGCTACGACAGGGCCACTGCATTGCAGCCTCAGAGACAGAGCAAGGCCTTGTCTTTAAAGAAAAAAAAGAGAGAGAGAGAGAAAGAAATGAAACTGCAATAAGGGCAGTAAGAAAAGCTCTGGAAAGTGCGGACAGTTTCAGAGGGAAGAGTTAACTTTCAAATGGTGACAAGGGAAGACAAGATAACAAAGGTGAAACTTGAGCTATAACCTGAAGGGTTGATGAGTAGGGGCTTCACCAGTGACTAGACTGAGTGAGGTATTCCATGGGGGCACCATGCTATCTGCAAAGATGCAGGAAAAAAATTATAACACCACTCTCCAGGAATATGTGACTAATCTAGCAGGATAACAGAACAGAACTCAGCCATTTGTGTGTCTCTACTTCAGAGACAAGAAGAATATACTTCAACAGTAACACTGCTCACGGCATAAGGAGCTTTGCAAGGGTTAAGGGTCAGGGCATAACCACCCAAATAAGGTCCTTGTGACAACTAAATAAGATAAAATATGTTTCAGATCATTACATTCCTTTTGAAGGTCACTTTGACTATTTCAATACACAGTTCCAATATATTTAACTCTTTCAAAACACCATTGCCAAGAAAAATTAGTGAAAGCGGTAACTGGCTTATATAATTTGGCTGATTTAATGAAAAAAATACATATGCCACATATACCTGGCTAAAAGATGTCACAGTTGATTCAAAATGGATAAGCAATATATATGTTGTTACAATTTTCAAAGTAATAGCTAAAAGTAGACACAGAAAGGTGTTTATTCACATTCACTCATTTATCTGGCACTTCATAGAATAGGAAAGCTTGACCTTTTTAAAAGGTTAGTTCTCACAAATGCCTAGTGCAGGCAGATCTGGAATTTAATACCTCCAACATTAATGTCTAGTGTGCTGGTGGGTACTACGCATCTTTTCAAATCTGTTTTCATTATTCTGTTGCTGGGCATCATAAAGGATCTTAAGTTTGATAAATTTAGAGTTCCAACTGGAGGATAACCCACGCCTCAATATGTAAGCCAAATCCATTTCAATTATTTATGAAAGGCAGATAATAACAGAACAAGACTGATTATTTAGGTATTAAAGGATGTATAAGTAAATTCCGGTGATAAAATCTGGAAAAATTATCAGGATGAAGAGTCAGGTGTTTTTTTAACCTGTCGGAAAAAAATGTGGTTAGTATTATTTGATCTACCTACTAAATGTAAAAATATTTTACAACTACAAAGTGAACTCAATGCACGGAACAATCTAAAATACGGCAAATATTTAATATGGTTGGTAATATTTAAGTTCAGTTTCTATAACTTACAACAGTAAATTCTCAAAAGAAGTTATCAATTTTCCTGAAAATCTTATTCTGTAGCTTCTCATCAACCAACATTCTCTTTTTCAACCCAAGAGAAAGTTGTTTATCTACGAACAAGCACTCAGTCCCACAGCCATCACAGTTGTCAAAATAACAGGAAGAAAAATGGACCAAGGATATATAAAGCTGAAAATGGGTCAGAATGCTCAAATTAAGAATCAAATTTATATTTTTATTTTTCTTGCTTTTTCTTACAAGCCAGGGCATCCTCCTCATGAAAAAGCAGGTAATATGGCAAGAATAGGGATACAAAGTAAAAAGAAAATTGTTTTCCCAAACATCTGGCATCCTTCATCAAACTCTAGCAATGAAAAGTCAAAGCAAAGCAGATAAGATTCTGCCAATCACCTTCTACTTAGGCAGTGGCAATAGGTGGCCTAGCCAAGGCTCCCTGCCTGAGCTGAGAAGAGGGATGTCAGTATCGTGGTAAAGCCTACTTCCTTGGTCTTCAACAGATTTCTTCCATACCCCCAGGTTATGACAGAAAAAGAGCAATTCACACAAACATAAATGTGAACCATTAACATTTAAAAGGAGCCTAACCTACATAATAAGTGCTGAGGCTGAATACACACTGTGGGTCAAAATCAGGACGAGGCAGCTCGACTCAGCATCTGTTAAGGGAAGAAAAATAAAGGGCAGACAAAAGACAACATTTAATCCTAGGGTCAGCCTTCATAAACCAGGCTACAATACCAAAAGTAAGTTAGTTGATTGATTGATTGAGACAGGGTCTTGCTCTGTTGCCCAGGCTACAGTGTGACGGCACAACCTCAACACGGCCTCGACCTCCCAGTTCAAGCAATCCTCCAAAGTATCTGGGATTTCAGGCACACACTACCATGCATAGCTAATTTTGTTCACTTTTTGTGGAGACAGGGTCTTGCTATGTTGCCCAGGAAGGTCTAGAACTCCTGGCCTCAAGTGATCCTCCCACCTTAGCCTCCCAAAGTGCCAGGAATACAGGTGTGAGCCACTGCTTCCAGCCCCAAAAGTTTATTATTATAAGGACTCTTACTCTTCAAATTTACAGGTTGAAATTCCAAAACTGAAAACCTTATTCTTGCAACAATAACTTGCGGTATTTAGAACTCATGAAACCAAGTTTCACATCCTCTTTCTTAAGTCTACAGAAAAGGAACCTCCACCCTTAGAGTTCAAAGTCTTTCTAGCAAAGAAAAAAAAGAGAACCAAGAAAAAAATCATAACTATTTTGTACGTATCAAACTAAAAAATTTGATATAATCTTAGTTGTTTACAAAAATAATAATTATAATACTGATTTGACATTTAGGCATAGAGAGATTTTGGCGTTTTATAAGAATTGACCTAACTATAAACAGCACTCAGCTACATCTCTCAAAAATAAGTGAAAGCCATTCTAAGACCTTGAAGTAATATGTTGTAGTCCTATGACATTAATAGTTTAACGGAAACCACATACAACTTGAAGACGAAAACTACCAACTCCCTAAACAACTCACAGTGTACACTAACATGACTTGACTATTCAGAGAGAGCCTCACCCTGGCAAATGGTTTGATTGTTCATTACAGCAAACTCCTGAAACACACATCAACTTTTCAATAGAAAGCCCCAACAGCATGTAAGATTCTTTGAATCCCTTGCTGTTGCATAATGGTCATCATCCAATCCTAAACAAACACACACACCCCCAATATTGACTCAACCTCAACCAAACTTTGATTCTCAGTACATATTATCCTTGCTTTCTTCCCTCCAAGACACTGCCAAAGTTCTAACCAGGTGGTGTTTGCTCTTTCTGTGACAGGCAATAAACTCCTATCCACAGATCGTGAGGGAGACACTTGGGCAGCTAGAACTTGATACTATGCCAGTTTAAGTTTTAATCATTCAGGAATATAATGCAAGGAGTTCTTGTGAACTTATAGCGTGCTAATGCATCATGCTAGCAATTGTGAATTTAGATCATACAACTTTTTATTTCACCCAACACTTTACGGGAACAGACAGGACAAGACAGGCAATCCCAATGCTTTTGCAGAAAAACTGTCTGGTCATATGCTATCAGTTCTTCACGATTTCCAAGAATAACCACTTGAAAGAAAATTTTCAAAAATCTAAAGCCTCAATAAAACTAAGATCAATGAGTTTTAAAGTACATGTCACTAAAAGCACAAACTCATTTGCAGTCTTGCAGTCTGCACACTCTAAGGCAAGAGTTATATGCCAGACATCCCAGAAGAGGAAAAGAGTTATTAGAGACCAAAAGGACTTCAGGGAAACTTAGTTTATCCTTAGAGAGAGGAGTCCTAGATGGAGTCACATGGCTCTCCAATACGCAGGCATCAGGTAGTGTATCAAGAAATGATAAAAGATCAGAAAGGAAGAGCCAATGAGTTAGAAGAAGCCAAGACTGGGTTTCGAGAATTGAGTTGCTACTTGTGCTGAATGATATTAAGAGATGGAGAAAAAGAACGAGAAAAATGTTCACGCAGATGTCAACAATTTTTACTAGACTCTTCAGAGGGTAAGAAATGCAAATAAACTAGAATTTAGAGCAGAAAATTAACTACAAGGTGAGAATATGAAAGATGCCAGTGTGGACAAACCATGCAATAAATTTTATTAAAAGGAAAGCAGAAATAGAGGCAGTAGTGGAATGGGAAGTAATGTGTCAAGAGGGGGCTTTTCTTTTTAGGATGGAAGATACTATTGCACCTTTATATGCTGGTGTGAACGATAAAGCAGAGAGGGATAGACTGGTAACAAGAGAGGGAATAATTAAAGCTGAGATTTTGAAAAGATTAGAAGGATGGAATTCAAAATACTAGTGAAAATAAGAGCATATGCACTGAGTTTAAAGCATGAGAATATGGTGAGAACATAAATTGGTACAACCTTTCCAGTAAAAAAATCAAGTGCCTCACAGATTATAAACAGACATGAAAGTAACCATACCCTTTGAGCCAGTAATTTCACGCACAAAAATCTACCTTAAAAAAAAGATCTGAAATCTATCTTAACTGTCTAATGATCAGGGAGAACTGTTAGGTAAATAATTATAAAAATGCTATTAAAAGTCCTTAATGATATGGGAAAATGTTTACAATATTAAGAGAAAAAAAGCAAGATATAAAATTCCAAATGTTTGATTTTAAAAATATAAAAATATGTGCATAGACAAAAGATTAAGGAGACATAAAATATTAGTAATATCTCTGGACAATAGATTATAGATTATAGTGTTCTTCTTTATGTATATTTTTCATTTTCCCTAATGAGAATGGGTTATTTTATTACCAGAATAATTTACTTCCATCTTGCCTGTATTTTCCAAGTCTCTCTACTGACACCTTCCTAACAGCTTTAAATATTTGTGTATTTCAGAAATAAAATTGTGATAGTGGCAGGAGGCAGACAAACTCCTAGGCAGATTGGGACAGGTCCCCAGTGAAACCCAACCTTCAGGCCACACACAGCATGAAGCCTGAAAACCTGGCTGTCAGTTCCAGGTGGAATCCACAACCTGGAGGGAGAATTTCCTTTATGCCTTTCAGCCAATCAAATGGTGTTTTTTCCAGGTCCACCCATGGACCACTGGGCACGCACTTCCTCCTGCCCATGGACCAATCAGCACGCACTTCCTCCATTCTGTGCCCATAAAAACCCCAGCTTCAGCTGAACTCAAACACAAGTCAGGAATACCCTTAGGAGCTGTCTGTCCACTTTGGGTCTCCTCTCTGCTGAGCTGTTCTGTCACTCAGTAAAACTTCACCTTGCTCACCTTCCAGTTGTCCACATAACCTCATTCTTCCTGGACAAAGGACCAGAATTCAGGACCCACCCAACAGTGGGCATGAACAGGGCTGCAACGCTTTCCTGGACAGCTCACCGAACTGTGGATGGTGACATGCTCCCATTTGCTGGACCACAGGAATGAAGAGCAGTGACTTCTGGGGGCCCAGATCTCAGGATTTCCTGAGCCAGAGCTGTAACACTATAGACCTCCTGCCTTCTGCCTGCATTGGACAGCTGCCCCATGTGACAGGAAGTGGCGGTGGAGCTGGGCCAGCCTGGGAGCCACCGGCTGGGGTGAGGTGGTGGGACTGAACAAGCTGAAACATGCTCCCCCTGCTCGCCAAGCCGCGGGTGGCGAGAATGAGGGAGCATGCCTCACCCACTCCTTGAGGCTCGGCAGTTGCTGGCATCCCCAAGTTTGTGGGTGCCACCGCATCCCCCTCTTCCAGGCACCTACACCAGAAACTGCGTGTGGCACGCCTGGTCCAGCTGCAGTCTGGCAAGGAGCTGGCACCTGTACCAGCACCCAGAGTTGCCGACCCACCACAGCAGCCAGCACGCCTGGCTGCGCACTGTGGCCGCACCCTGTGTTAGCTCTCTTCACACACCCTTCACTGCTCTGAGCCTGGCTTGCCCTCGTCAGGTGTGCGATCCAGGTTGGGCAAACTGAGTGCAGCCTGCCGGGCTGAGTGGGTGGAACGAGCACAGGGGGAGTGAGCGAAACTCAAGCAAGAGCGCCACAGGCCACAAAGGTTCCCGGCTGGCAAAGTGACACCTGAAGGATCCCATGACATTTCGATTATTTCTGCTCATAGCATAAAATCTTATATGCAAGTATCTACCACAAGCCAAAATGAAAGCAAAAAAATATATAATAGCCTGCTGTAGATATATATATTATGATGTTGTAGCAGTTCATGTTTTCTACCATCCATACTTTTAAGATAAATGGCATGCAGTATCACCAATAATAAGGCAACAGAGAACAAAGAGTCTACAAGAATTTAGAAAACACTTGGTTTGATATACAACAAGAACTAAGGGGCAAGAAGAGGTAATGAGCAAGCTCTGAGTCACTCTTACTGGATGGTCTCAGTAGAGCAACAGTAACTAGGATAAGCCAAGGCGTCTTCTATGCACACAGTGAGGCCAACTTGAGACAAGGAAGTACATAGTTGCAGACTTGGAAACTAGCCACCGCAGCTATTTAAAAATCAATAGAGAGATTTTTTAAACCCTCTTTATTCAAAAAGAGTGTTCTGTGAGGAGAAATAGAAGGCACTAGAAGTGAAGCACTGAAAAGTCTCAGTTCATGGAATGATCGCATTTGTAAACTAATAGTTTGTGCCTCTTTTTAGAGTCAAAAGTCAGTAAGTTCAAGTCAGTAAGCTCAAGTCAGCAAGCTCTGGGTTGGAATTCTAGCTCCTGTTTATTAGCTGTGCAACCACGGACCAATCTACTTCGCTAACCCTCAGAATCCTCATTTATAATTTCAGGATTATGATATTGTACTTATAGAGCTTTGAAGAGGATAAAATGAAATAAAATGGGAAAACACTCAGTGAAATGCCTCATATGTAATTACCATGGAACAGTTTTTCCTTTCTTCCTAATTTCATTTACCACCTTCACAATTTGTGTTATATTCACATGCCATCTACATTATTTACTTAATATTGTTCTTCATATAGATTTACATTTTTTTCTAAGTAAATTTCGCCTCATCTTAACAACACTACCCACTGAGAGGCTGAATCTAAAATGGACAACAGTGAGATTATGTGTAACCACAGAACTCTGAGCCACAACCTTTGCAACCAACGCAGGATGGCAAACCACAAACTCTGCAGCCAAGAGCCCAGAACAGTCAGGACTTGGGCAATAACAACCCAGGACCAAACAGAAAAAGCTAAGATGCTCCCCAGACCAGTCACACAAGATACCCACACCTCCAGCTTTCCTATGCCAACAGCCTTCCAACCAGAGCATACCTCAAGCTGCCTCTTTCTCCCATTAAAAAGCTTCCCCACTCCCTTGCTGAGTCTACCAAAGGGAAGAGATGGTGGCTGACTGGATGTTTCTCAATCTTTGGAATTACTAAATACAGCAAATGGGTTTTTAAATAATACCCTGAGACTCTAGGTAGTCCAGAAATTTACAACACTGCTTCTCAGTGATGACAGAGTTGTTATACAACACACTGGTTTATTTAAAAGAACAGAAAAAGAGTTTGTGTACTAATAAAAATTTAACTCATGTTGAGAAAAATAAATAATAAATACCAATGAACAAACAACAAGCACTCTCAAGGACTATATGGTCACACATCTATTGTTAACGTGCATTTGCCTGATAGTATTGTTATGGTTCTACAAGAATCCAGTGCAGCAGACTGTAGCTCATTATGTACATTCAAGTGATTAGCAAGCACTTGTTGCCTCTTTCACACCACCCTCCAAACAGCAGCCTTTGAGAGGAGAATAGACTGCAAATTTATTGAGAGAACACTGTTAATCCTTTGGGGAGAATGTAAATGTAAACAGGACTACTCTACATCAAGGTGCTTTGACAACAACGATCATCTGCATAAACACATGCTCAACAACAAACAGGTGTTCTATTTCACAACTAGCACCCATTTGATGCTTTCAAGTAAGCATTATGCACAAACTGTTAGAAGTACTTTGAAACCAGCTGCAATTACTATAATTAGCTGCTTTCCTATACTTTGTTTCCTTTTACCTGTTCAGTACTGTGCTATGCCAATTCATACACTCCAAGTAAAATGACCAGTTCAGGACTTTTACTGGTGAGGTATGAAAAGCTCACAAACTAGACTCAATTTAAACTAACTCAACTGGAACTTTCTGCAAAATATCAAAAATACTAAAGGCAAAATTCAAATACTTCTATTTTAAAATATACATTGAGACAAAAGATTGTTCTTTTTCAAAGCTGTTTAAAGTTCTGACTCATAAGAGACCTCAATTATTGTGGTATTAACTGACTAGAAGAGGGAAAGGGGAAATACTCTAAAAGTCTATCAAAGAATAAACAAAAAGTAGTACTACATATTCAAATGGAATACTATACAGCAGCTAAAAGGCATAACCTACCAATAGCTTTAGCTACAGCTGTAACTACATTGCACACGGACAGAGCAAAAAAACAATACTAAGTGAAAAAAGGAAAATTTCAGAATGCCAATAAGTATAACCTAACAATCATAAACATATGTAGTGACCAAATCAAAATCTGTATACAAGTTATATCTCAGACAGCTTCTGGGTTCAGTTACAGACCTCTACAATAAATATGGCAATAAAGCAAGTTACACGAAATTCTGGTTTCCCAACTCATATAAAAGTTATATTTACACTACACTATACTCTATTAAATGTGCAACAGCATTATGTCTTTTAAAAAGTACGTATCTTAATTAAAAACTTTTTGCCAAAAATGCTAATGAAGTGAGCATATGCTGTTGGAAAAAATGACACAGACAGACTTGCTCAACAGAGTTGCCACAAACCTTCAATTTGTACAAAATGCAATATGTGCGAAGTGCAATTAAACAAAGCACAATAAACTAAGGTACACCTGTAACCATCAGTCTAATTCTAAAACCAAGATTTTCAAATGTATTAATATAAATCTCAGAAAATCCAAAAGTCAAATATGGCATGAACTCTCAACAGAAAAAAAGTAGCTAATTCTCTTAAATCCAATCCAATGATAAATGCACTGTCAAGTCCATGAGGGCTGTGACTATTTCAGCAGTGTACTGCTGTATCTCCTGTACCTCACTGGCACTTCCAGTAAATAATATTTCATCAATAAAGAATTTATGAAGGAGTGAATGAATGTATGTATGAACGTGTAAATGAGTGCACAAATCAAAGTTCACAAATAAACTGAAACGCTGAAGTACTATTTAAAAATATACAGTGTGAACTATGAAAAGGAAAAAGAATACCAGGTCACATTACTCCATTACAGTCAGGCATTGCTTAATGATGGGGATACATTCTGAGAAATGCATCATTAGGCAATTTCCTCACCAAGTGAACATCACAGAAACACCTAGATTTTAGGCTACAAACCTGAACAACATGTTACTGTACTGAATACTATAGGCAGTTCTAACACAATGGTATCTGTGTATCTAGACAAATCTAAACACAGAGAAGGTATAGTAAAAATACAGTACACAGGGTTAAAAAAAAAAAAAAAGTGGTACACCTCTCTAGGGCACTTGCCATGAATGGGGCTTGTCAGGACTATAAGCGACTCTGGGTGAATCAGTGGTGAGTGAATATGAAGGTCTAGTATATTACTGTAGACTACTGTGGACTTCATAAACACTGGACACTTAGGCTACAATAAGAAAATATTTTTCTTTCTTCAATAATAAATTCACCTTAGCTTACTATAACTTTTTTACTTTATAAACTTTTTAATGTTTTAGCTTTTTGACTCTGGTAATAACACTTAGCTTAAAGCACAAATACACTGTACAGCTGTACAAAAATATTTTCTCTATATCCTTATTTCTATTTAAAAATTTTTTTTTTACTTTTTTGTTAAAAACTTAGATATAAACATAGATATTAGCCTAGATCTACACAGGGTCAGGATCATCAGTATCACTGTCCTCCTCCACATCTTGTCCCAGTGGAGGGCTTTTGGGGGCAATAATGTGCATGGGGCTGTCATCTCCAATAACAATGCCTTCTTCTGTAATACATCCTGAAGGACCTGCATGAGACTGTTTTACAGTTAACCTTTAAAAAAGGAAAAAAAAGTAAGTAGAGAGAGTACACTCTGAAATGACAACAGTATAATAAATACATAAACCAGTAACACAGTCATTTATTATCATTATCAAGTACTATGAAATGTATAAAATTGTATGTGCTATACTTTTATACCAAATTGGCAATGCAATAGGTTGGTTTACACCACCATCACCATAAAAACGTAATGCACTGTGCTATGATGTTATGTCACTAGGCAGTAAGAATTTTTTAGTTCCATTATAATCTTATGGGATCGCTGTCATATATGCAGTCCATCACTGACTGAAACATCATTCGGCACCACATGACTATTTTTCAAGATGTTTCTAAACATATCATCTAAGTATGATATTTGAAACTTTAACAACAGGCTACTCACACCAAAAGCAATTTGTAACATTACTTTATACCCAGAAAAATATTTTGTTGTGTTTCCTCTCATAATGTTTTTCACCATTTTTCTTTATTACAGTCTACTGTGGCATACCTAGCAACAAACATCAGCATGAGTTAGCATCCATCTTTTTATCAGACAGCTGCAAAAATGGGTACATGCTCGCCACAATCACCTGTGGGAAACAAATGTAAACCCAACTAATGGGTCAAACTGTAGAGGAGAGAAGCCAATGACAGGTGTTTGAGACAGTGCCATGGAAGAATAAATAGAATGGGAGAATGAATTTGAAGTTCAAAGTAAGTATTTCAAATATTATTAAAAAGTAAAATTACTTCCTTTTGCTAGTGCTAAACACAAAATACATCCTAAATAAATATTAAGTACAGTGGTAAGTAATTTAGGGGGAGATGCATTTAGCCTTGGTTATATTTAGCCTAAACCATCTGCCACATACTTTTTTTAATCTGTAAAAATAAGAAAATGCAAGTGCTAGACAGAAAGCTTGAGATGGGGGTAAAAAGTATATGCTCTGTAGTCAAATACATGGATTCAAATTCTGGCTCTGTCACTTATTATCAGTGTAACCTGGATAACATTAATCCCTCTGAAACTCCCATTTCTTTCACTGGAAAACTGGATGACAATAGTTTGGTAACACCTACCACAGAAAGTTGTTATGAAGCTTAAATTATTTTATATAAATCAATTAGCATAGTGCCTGGCACATACCATAGTAAGCAATCAATGTTAGAAATTACAATTACTAATCATTGTCAGTAGTGAGAAATCAACCTTCAGATTCCAAAAAACTGAGGTCAGGAAAAACACAAAAGGCCTTAAATGGCTGTACTTGATGCCCAATGTTAATGGAATTTACTAGAAAGAAAGGAACTAAAGAAGGCTAAAGGAATCATAGTCCTGGAAGAAAATGAAAAGCAAGAATTAGAAAAAAGAACGGCTCTACCAATAAAGGTTTAAAAGTCAGAAAAATAACAACTATAGGGATACTTTGTTCTTAAAGCTGTTTCAAAGGCAAACCAAAACAAGAATGAAGTGAATGGTATTATACAGCAATCTTAAAGAAATTAGGAGCCTTGCAAGTACTAAGCTCAAAGATAAGGAAATGGAAGCCTCATAACAAAATGAGAAAGTCAGGGCATATGCTGATTTGAAACAAAACAGACGTACTAAGACTTTGCTTAAGATTCATCTACTTTAAAACACCTCAAAGTCAATGTAACTCCATCTAGATGTATGCCACCCCTATTTTGCTATTTTCTTTCCACCTTCCCAACAGATAACAGCCATGTAACTGGCATTTCAGAGATACAAGTATTTGCTGAATAAATGAACCATCACACACAAATAACATATGTAAATTATCTGAACACAGAGTAATCTTTCCAGCATCATTTCTCACTAGTCCCTTTCTCACAGAATCTCTCAAACTCTACTAATCTACTTTCACTTCCAGAAAGGTGCAAGAGTCCTTTCTGTCACACTTTTGCTGGTCCCTCTTCCCATAACCTGCTTCCATTCGCAGTGTACCAGGCAACTCTTACTCTACCTTTGGATCTCAGCTTCACACTCAAACCTTCTAGAAAGCCTTTCTTGGCTCTATCATACATAAAATGTGAGTTTGGATAAGTCACTTTATTTCTCTGTGCCTCATACTCACCTGCAAAATTGGGATGATAGCGCTTTCCTCATTAAGGTTGCTGTGAGAATTAAATGAGATTAATTCAGGTAAAACACCTAAAATACTGCTTGGCATGTAGTAACAGCTCAGTAAGGCACGGGTGTAATTGTTATTCCCTGACTCCTAAATCCAGGTTAGGAGCCCCTTCTGATATTCCTTCTTCTTCTTACTAGTATTATTTCCCTTTCCCTACCACAGCATTTATCAAAGTGTGGGTTCTATAATGTTTTGCTAAGAAAGATGAAAAGTAGAAAGAACTAAGGAAGAAGTAGAAAGCAAAAGAAAAAGTGAGCACTCAATGCAGGGATGGACAAACAAACGAAAGTGAAAAGGAGAAAAGGGACAGGGTAGACTTCCTTAAGACATCAGTAAAATAAAGCAATTCTTGTTTTAAGGATTTCAATAGCTTTCCTCTTGAGCCAAAAATTCTACAATAAATGGGACAACTTATGAGAATCCACTGGGAGAAGTCATTGGATGACAATGATTAGAACGATATTTTGTTATAAATCAGATGAAATAAAATCAAGAGCAAAAAGGATTTCCCATCTAATCTAGAATAAAGATCACATATAAAATTGATCTAGACTAAAGTAGAGCACTTATAAATTATGAAAAGATTCCAAAACATTGAAGTACTGTGGTCTCTTCCTACAAATTAACTCTTCATTTTAAAGTAATATAGGGTAGCATTATGACTGAAGATAACTAATATACTCAAATTGCACCAACTACATCCCTGGCCCAGAGAAGTTAAAACAGACGAAAGCAACAATGACTAGACTCTTCACCAAAAAAGAAATGTTTGTTTTTGCAGGTTAGCTCCACCATTTTTTTCACATTTGCATCCTAATAGTTCTACTTGGTCTCTCCATTATGCAACAGTTCTTTACAATACAGCCAGCTACCCTGACAACTGGGTTCCTTTGCCAGGGTGGCTTTGTCTAAATCCTAAAGCTGTGCTTGGCTTTGCACTGAGCCCAGTGGCTGCCTGTGATCTGAATGCCAATGAAGAGTACAGACCCTGTTGTCTAACAAGCCAGAGACTAAAAGGTCTCTTTGGGGTCAACAAACTGTCTCGACTACTTTCATAAGCTTAAGAGACTGGAAAATGAAGCTAGAAATGCATCTTATTTCTTAGGAGGACAATGAAGGAAAGTAGTAGACGTTTAACATTCATCAGATACTGTTAGGGCTTCAACTTTAGGGAGGGGTCTAGTAACCCGTCACGTGTAAATAAAGTACTTGTTCTTTTAAGAAGGAATAAGCTTCATCTTAAAGAAAATGTAAATAAATTTTATATTATCAAATGTGAAAATGTTTAGAGAATTTATGTGCTCAAAAGTATACATAAACGTCTCCAGTCCCACTTCCCACTTAGTACTGGCTGAGGATGACTAGAAAATGACACGGAAATAAAGACGGTAAACCATTACGTTGTAAAATCTAGTGTTCAGTTACAATCTAAGACATGCAAAATTATGTAACTCTAAGGAAGCAATTAGTAGGTAGTATATACTAAAAAGCAAACATTAAAAATGCTAAAATCCAATGGTAGAAGAGTACTGTTTTAACTATGTTATTTTAGTTTGTCAATAAAAAATAACGTGCATTGTTTTTGTTTGTTTACATGTCTGAATCTGCCATTCCGCTACCATATATTTTCTTGTATTTTTGTGCTTGGAGGTTCCCTTTTCTTTCCTGGTAACGAATTCACCATCTCTCTCATTTAATCAAATGGCAAATCCTGTGTTTTATTTCCTAGATCACTCCCAAATTCACCCACCTTATGCTGCTGCCCCAACCCTAGTACAGATCATGGTGATCTCTCATCTGGATTCCTATGAGAGCCTCTGAACTGGTACCGGGCCAGAGTAGTCCAATAAGACACATAATGTGACACATACATACAATTTTAAATTTTCTAAAAGCCATACATAAAAGAGCAAAAAGAAAGAGTAAAATTAAATTGAATAATACATTTTACCAAATACATCCAAAATATGATTTCAACATACAACCAATAGAAAAAATTGAGATATTTTACATTCTTGTTTTTTATATCATGAACTCAAAATCAAGTGTGAATTTTACACTATAATATAGGTCAATTTGGACTCTAAATTTTCAATAGCTTACATGAAATGTAGTCCAATCAAAATACTAAAGTTAAAGGAAAACATATTGCCCAAAATCGTAAGTTAAATATTTAAATCAAAATTAACTAAACTGTAAAACTCGCTCCTCATCACACTAGTTACCTTTCAGGTGCTCAGCAGCCACTTTGGCCCACGGCTACCTTATTGAACAGTACAACTATAAGTCTTCAATTTTTGCCTCTTCTAACCTAGACTGAATATATTCAAAAATAGAGATCATTCACATCATCTTATGTCTTTAAAGTCCCTCAACCGCGTCCCACTGATCTGACAAAACCCAAGTGCTTACAGAGGTTTTGCAACCGAGGCTCCCTCCTCCTTTTCCAGCCTCAGCTATCTCCACTTTCCCCTTACACTCTGTTCCCCAAGTAAACGATGCTTTCTCCAAATCCCGGAACATGCTGAACTTTGTCCCCTTTGGCATGTGCTGCTAGTCCCTCAGGTTTCGAATCAGAGATCACTTTTTCTTTTTAGAGCCCTTTCTCTTACACAGCACAAGCTCTTGTGAGGGTAAGAACTGGGTCACTATTGCTCATTATTGTATCCCCAGCATTTATCCAAATGCCTCATACTTTGTAGGCACTCAAAAAATATGAATCAATCCACAGAATAATCTGAGCTACCCAAAATATGCCAAAGGCAAGTCCTCATGTCACCACATGTGGCCGGAAGAGGAAGGTCTTCCCGGGAGCTCATTACATGGTTTTACTATCACTAACCAAAAAATAAGAGAAACTATGCCAAAATTAGCACCAAAACACTGAGACTTTCAAGTTTGGAAAATGCAGTACAAAGTAATACTTTGTGTTTTATAGGTTCTTCTGAGTCCACTGGAAGGGCAGTATACCTGAGTAACAGAGTAAATTCTAGTGTCAAGGGACTTGTGAGAAAAGCATTGGCCCCACTTCTTATAAGGAGAGCTCATTAGTATTATTTCAGGTTTCTTTCTCTCTCTCTACTCCCTCTAATTCTGGTAAGATGCAGTATTTTATCTGGTGAAAAACGAGTGAGGAAAAATCCTTGGTTTGCAGGATTCTGCTGGGCCCCTTTTTTCCTGTTGAAACTATAGGCTGCAGAAAATGCAAATGTGCCTTTTTCTTCTATGCAAGAGATCAGCAAACTACAAAAGGCTGATGCCTGTTTTTCTAAATAAAGTTTTATTGGAACTCTCATTAGCTTTTACAATCACAGAGTAGCTACAATTGTAACAAAAACCACAACGCCTACAAAGACACTTACATCTGGCCCTTTACAGAAAAAGACCCCTGCTCTATGGCACAGTCTTATTTATGAAGTGTGCTTGAAAAAGTTGGCCTGGTTCTGCAATTCAATCAGTAGGTCATTTGGCTCTCAAACTAAGACCTCCACTTGGACTTTTATCATTAGTTGGTACGTTCTGGCCTCTATCTGTGCTCTTCATTTTGTATCTGATATTGTACAAAGGCCAGGTAGGAAAGAATGACTTACACCATGACCTCCAGAAACCCCAATCCTTCATCTACGTAAACTTTCCAGGCACATTTATTAAGTTCTAGGGTATAAAACTTGAGTGGAGGGGTCTCATAAAATATTTGTTCAAGCTATGAAACACCTGGAAATCTGATTTTTGAAGGAAGTGTTAGCCCTACATCTGGGAAATGTGTATCATTAATGTTCATTTCATCACATATATAACTGTATGTTCCTTATATCATCAGTAAAGAATACTAGCAGTATAAACTCCAGCCTAGTTCTTCAAAGACTTCTAGTATTTTCATCATAGGACCTTTGTTTCATGCAAGCAGGTACCTGTATTCTCTGCAGAAATTTTGTTACTCTTTGTTGATTTTTGTTTCCTTGAGTGTTTCTCTGTTTCTCTCTCAAAACAAATCCACATGACCCAAAAAGTGACACTAAATCACCCATTTCCAGTAACACTAATAAATAATTATTTCAAAACTTTATTAAGAAGCATTCATCTGTTTCTCATGCCAATATTTTTAAAAATAAAACTTTTTTACAGTGACAATTCTATCATACATATTTGTAAAAATATACATGTAAGAATATTATTCTTGGCAATAACTATAAGGAGTTAAAGAGAGGGAATCAAGATTTCCCTTGTAAGTTTATAGGACATAGTCCAACAATAATCTTATATAAGCTATTTTAATTAGGTCAATAAGAGTGTTGCATATTTTCATAACATGCTTTTTATTCATTTCAATTTCTTAACCAGTTTTGTTCCATTTAAGATCATTTCCTTGTGTTAAACATCTCATATTTCCAAATTTCCTATAATAAAAAGTTACTTAAGTAATTTAATAGAAGAAGACTAGCAGACATGATAAAATGTAAAATACTTCCTACCTTGGTACAAACTCAGGCTTACTTTTGGTTGCTGGGAATTCTTTCTAAAATGAAACCAAGTATAAGAAACAGCTTTTCCAAACAATTACTTTTGTGCAAAGAATTAGAAATTAAAGATGAAAAGGACTTTATTTTTCTAAATATTTTTATTCCCATTAGACTGTGAGTAATCTGTGTATTAACAGTATTCAAAAAAATACCTGTAAACTACAGTATTTTTCCATAATCCTTAGTTTGTGATAGGCCATTCTGAAGCCAAGTTTCTCATCCACAGATTCAAACAACTACAGATAGAAAATTAAAAAAAGTAAAAAATAACAATAGAACAATATATGCAAATGTTATGCGGCGACTTGAGCATCTTTGGAATTTGGTATCCCCAAGGGACCTAGAACCAATCCCCTGTGGATACCAAGGGGCCACTACAGTCTGTGTCATATGCCTCTCTGATAGTTACCACCTTCCCAAATTGAATTTAAAAAAAAAAAAAAAAAAAAAAGCAAAACTAGTTAACATCACTTTAATGTTATGAAAATAACCGGATTTCATGTAAACAATAAATATACTCTGAGATCAGGCATGGTGGCTCACACCTGTAATCTCAGCACTTTGGGAAGCTGAGGCAGGCAGATCACCGAAGGGGAGGAGTTCAAGACCAGCCGGGTCAATATGGCAAAACCCCGTCTCTACTAAAAACACAAAAATTAGCCGGGCGTGGTGCTGGGTGTCTATAATTCTAGCTACTTGGGAGGGTGAGGCAGGGTAATCGCTTGAACCCAGGAGGTAGAGGTTGCAGTGAGTCGAGATGGCACCACTGCACTCTAGTCCAGGCGACACAGCAAGACTCCATCTCAATAAACAAACAAAGAAAGAAAGAAAGAAATAAAACTCTGATAATCAGAAACCTTAAACATTTCTTTTTGTTAAAGTTTTCTTCTCATTTGGTAGAATGATAAAACAAACGTTTGTCCTTTTTCATTTTCCCATCATAAACCAACTTCTCTTCGTAAGCATATTCTCCAAACCCTAGTATTTTTAAAAAGCAGCACTCTGCTCCCAAAAAATTATGGGCATAAACATATTTCAGGGACTCTAGTGTATTTTTTTTTTTAATGTGTAGACCATTTACTAAAATGAAACTCTATCAGGTCATTTAAAATTGACTGCAACAACAAACACTAGCTTAATACATAAACTTTAGAACATGTACATATTCACCACCGCAACAGAAGAGGCCAGAAGGAGGCAGCGCTTAACTGCCTCAGGCCAAAGTGACACATACTATTTTCACTCCCAATCCACTGGCCAGAAATTAGTCACAGAGATCCAAAGGAAGTGCACGGAAGGCTCAAAAATGTAGAAGCACATAGAAAAGTTGCTCTCCATCTCAAAAACAGCTCTAAAACACTGCTCAAGAATCTTCCAAACTCTGTGTTCAATGATAAGGTTGCAATTGGCCAGTAAACCGAAAATTAGGCAGATCAACTTTTAATTATACCCTCTGCGATACCTAATAATTTTACCCTGGAAGGAAAAATTTTGTATGTAAGGGACTTGACCATCCGGGCAAAGAAATTCCCTGGAAGGAAAAAACTACTGTTTGTTTAAACCACTTCATTTTTTCTAGTCTTGTTTTCAAAAATTACTATCAATAAATAGTTTTAATAACACTTAGAAGGTAGCATTTGAAATCAATTTCATGGTTTGAAATACAGTTTTATTAAGTAAAAAAACAATTTCGAAGAATTTCACAACTTATCAAATACCGAGACAGACTGAATGATTATGTCAAATGTTTTAGAAAACAACTAATTTACAACATCCCTTCTTAACATAGGGAAGTTTAGTATTTTAAAATGCAAGTGTCATAAAAACTTTTTAGTACTCCAAATGAATAGTAAATACATGAAAAAGTGTTCCACTTCATTAGTTATTAGGGGAATACAAATTAAAACCACATTACTGGCCAGGGGTGATGCTACACCTGTCATGCCTGTAATCCCAGCACTTTGGAAAGACTGCTTACACCCAGGAGTTTAAGACCAGCACCAGCAACCATAGGGAGAGGCACATCTCTACCGAAAATGTCACCAAGTGTTGGTGAAGATTTAGAACACATGAAACTTATAAACTGCTGCTGGAATATAAAGAACAAACACTTAAGGAAAGCATCTAGCAGCATCTACAAAAGTTGAACATATGCACATTCTATGATCCAGCAGTCCCACTTCTAGGTACACAGCCAACAGAAATGTGTATGTACACACACCTAAAGACATATACCCAAAATGTAAAATCGAAACAAATCCAAAAATAGAACAGATAAATTGGGGTCTAGTCATGTAGTGGAAATATAATACAGCAATGGGCCTGAATGAACTGTTAGCACAAACAACATAAATAAATCTCACAAATAAAATTTTGAAAAAGCCGCCATATGATTTCACACTCAAAAGCAGGTAAAACTAATATATGCTGTAGAAGTCATCCCGTTTGCTTGGTGGAACATAGTGACTGGAAGGGTAGAGGAAGGGAAGGCTTATAAGATACTGGTAATATTCTGTTTTTTAAATATAGGTGTTACATGGTGTGCTCACTTCATGAATATTTACAGAGCTGTATTCTTATGATTATTTTACTCTTATGTATCTCATACTTTAAGAAAAAGTTTACCTTAAAAAATTACTACATGTAACAGAAATAGACTCTCTTGATTTATCATATTTTGCACCACCAACTATTAGTTCCAGTATTCTTTACTATGTTCAGCGGTAATTTCTGAAATGGCTATTCTCATCAACATGAGGGGATCTCATTTGTGATCACTGTATTCATGAGTCCTTGCTCATTGGAAAAAAAAAAAAATACAGTGTTTTAATTTCTCAAAAAGATGTTCTTTTACAAGTAATGGGGGAGGTTTTAAATTTTCCTGTTATGATCTTACTGAAGCTCTCAGTTCTAAAATTAAAGTAGGTTGGGGGCAGTGGCTCAGGTCTGTAATCCTAGCAGGATTTTTTATTTTTTGTGGGGGAGGCTGAGGCAAGAGGATCACTTGAACCCAGGAGTTCAAGACCAGCCTGGGCAATATGGTGAGATCCCATCCTCTACGAAAAATTTAAAAATTAGCCAGGCGTGGTGGTGTGCACCCGTCCTCCCAGCTACTCAGGAGGCTGAGGTGGAAGGATTGCTTGAGCTCAGGAGGTTGAGGCTGCTGTGAGCTATGATCATGCCACTGCACTCCAGCCTAGGCAACAGAGGGAGATCCTGTCTCAAAAATAAAATAAAAGTATTGGGCATATCACTTTTTAAGAAAATTAGATAAGACACCAAAATTATTTATTTTAAAATGATCATAGCATACTAAAACATGTACGGATTTAGAGATCTGGATTTTGGTTAATCCTTCTTATTTTACAAAAACAGGAAAAGTGATTTGCCCAGGGTCACAAAAGTATGTGGTAATAGATTATATCAGTTAGTACTCAGCTTTCTGGAATGAGAATTTGTCCCTATTCCCTTTAAACCAAGCTTGTCCAACCTGTGACCTTCAGGCCACATGCAGCCCACAACAGCTTTGAACGCACCTCGACACAATTCACGAACTTAAAACATTATGGGATTTATTTTGAGATTTTTTTTTTTTAGCTCATCGTGTGGCCCAAGACAATTCTTCTTCCAATGTGTCCCAGGGAAGTCAAAAGACTGGACACCCCAGCTAAACCATTCTGCTGCTCATTTTATCACTGGCACTAGGAATGGAGGTTTTATTATGCAAAGGAATTTCCGATACATGCCTTTGAAGTTGGATTTAATTAATTCAAGACACATAATTATATAACGTGAGCATCTGCAGTACCCGTAGTATTCATCCTGAAAATAGTTTCCAAAACTCGATGCATTCAGAACTTCAAAAAAATTAATGTAGCAAAATCTGCATTAACTCTAAAATACAGCTTTAATGCAGGTATCAAAAACTTCAAAAAAAGAAATTCCCTATGTGGAATCAACAAGATCTTTCAGGTTCATTCGATGATTTTTTTTTTTTTTTTTTTTGGAGACGGAGTCTCGCTCTGTCACCCAGTCTGGAGTGCAGTGGCCGGATCTTCGATGATTTTTTACTTTGCTTTGTTTCTATTTCCATTTAGCCCTATTTCAATGCTTATTTTACTAAACTCAAACATAGGGAGTACTTTATTTTCTAACATGTCTGTCTCCATATATTTTTTTCAATAATTTAACATCCATTTCTAACTTGCCTATCAGTCCCACGTCTTTTTAGATCTTTCTCAATTATGGTTGTTATTCTCACAATATCCAAATCATATCATAAGTAATTGTTCTATTAAAATGTATTCTGTCTTTACATTTCAATGAGCTAAACATGCTTTATCTTGAGTGATGAATGTTTTTCCCCTAAATAATACCAGCATAATAAGCCTCTACTTGATACAGCCAGTTAAAGTTAAAGCAAAAACTTTAGAGAAAATTTCTGGTCAATTAGTGTGTCACTGAGTTAATAAATCATTTAATTACCACTTGCTTGGGTTATTTGTACCCTCATTTTATCAATAAAGAATATAGTATGACATAAGAAACTTCCAAGTTTAAACTAAGTCACAGCCAGGACCTCTGATTTCTAATTTACCTGAAACTAACATACTCTACAGAAAAGATGAGGGATCTCGTAACCTCTGCATATTCAATGCTTTGATATTCAATTGTTTGTTTTGTTTTTAAAGAAATTAGTTTATTAGTAGAGACAGTAAAGCATGAGACAGACAAAGAGAATGAATCTTTCCCTTGATAATCTCCACTAACTTTATAAATATGCTTAGAATGGAAATGAATGAGAAGAAACAGAGGATGAAAGAGGCATCAGAAATTTTCAGCCCTGTGTTTTACCTCTGGAGAATTCTTATTGTTATGAAGAACATGAACATGGGGGGTGGGGGGCAGTACAGGAAAGGAACAACTGCAAGCTGCCATGCTGAGTTTAACAACAATCATCAAAAGGGGCTTTGGGAGCTCACCAGCTGCAAAGTTTTTGTATTAGGCTGTGATTCCATTGAGAGGATGGGAGCCCCTAAATAATGATGTCAAAAGGGTTTTTACATGCCCAGGAAGCTATTTCAAGCAAACAAAAATCTACATTTGTTCCTAATGGAGGTTAAGGCCTTTGAGGATTAGAGCTAGAGAGTGTAGATGGCTATTATCTAAATACACTTATTGTTCCTAGCACAACAAAGGAACATATTCCTAAAAAGAAATACAGGATATTTTCACTGTAAAACTGCAAAGAAATGAACACTTTTTCCAAGAACAAGCAAAAATGTCAGAAGTTTCATTTTGAAAGTTATATAGCAAAGTGAATTTGAGAATTAAAAGGGAATTAGAGGATAATTTCAAGAAGAATGTCATTAATGGAGATTTTTGCATCATATTTTCATGCTTTTTTTTATTATAGAGTGTAATTCTTAATGACTACTTCAACAAAATTTGGGGAAAGTAAAATTACATTGCCATTGCTGCTAAGTTTTAACTGATCTTCTCTCTTGTACTTGTATTCTACCCAGCACAGCCCAGCAAATGCAGCATGTTCACATTCACTTGCCCAAAGCAAAATGACTTTTCCCAAGAGAAAATGAAGAGATTAAAGGGAGATATCTTCAATGAACAGACGAAAATGTTACCAAACAACATGTAGTCTTAAAAAACGATAAAAACATAAGTTTTTTCCACAGTCAAGGGGAAGTCTGACAATTCTCAAAGCAAGTTGCAGTGCATCTTCTGTCAGCTATTCCAAACAACATATATTTTTTCCTTCATTGTGGTTTACCAACTTTGTGCCATGGGTTTTGTTCCTGGCTACTTGATGCGAAGTGCTTTCTTAATATTTGTTTTTACATAGATTATAATCATGCTTAGTAAATAGATACTTTTCCAAATGAAATTCTTAGTATTACATTGGGAGTTACCATAGAAAACCACATTAGACTTACTATAAACTGACTTTATCCACAAACAGAAAAATTCAAAAGGGATAAATTTAAGACAGTTCACTTAAGACATAGTATAGGTTTCTTGCAAAAACGGCTAAAAATTACTTAAGATCATAATGAATCACAAGGATCGGTAAGAGTCAGTAATGAAATGATGTCTGAAGCAAGCACAGAAATATACCTATGCACAGCACATGCAAAAAATGTGATACTATGCTTTTTCCACCATAATGACCTGCAAATTGTTTTACACTAAGGCCCAATGGTTCTAGTAATGCTGTATAATCTCACATCTTTCCCCTGTCAAATGAAGAAAAAATTAAAAGAAGATACACAAACATATCTTTTAAAACATATAGTATGCCTGGGTATTGTTTATACGTTTCTGGAAAAATCAACATGGTTTGTGGGTGTGTCTGGTTTTTTGCGTTTTGTTTAATAATTACATTGCCTAGCTATCCAAAATTGTTCAGAGGTTTTGAAAGAATCAAGTTGTAAAAAATTGTGGATAGGCAGGAATTCTGACAAGCTTTCTAAACATGACCCTTTATTTCAACATGAAGATAAAGAGGCAAAGCTATACTGATTGGGTAGAAAAAAAGAATGGGACTTAAAAAATAAATAAATAAATAAAATAAGAGCTGGACAGATGGTGTTCTTCCTTCTAGTTGATAGGAAGGCCACACAGAGTAAAACTATACTCACAACTTTGGTGTTCACATGCACAATCTTGACCACTTAGAAAGAAGCAGCTTTATTAGTGCTTATAAAAATTCATTAGTCCCTATAAAACCAGAAGCAATTCAGCAGACAAGTAAATAAAACAATATAAAGAAAATAACTTCACAAACTTTGATGTAGAATTTCAGAAAATGTTAAAGTTCACTGAGAAATACTATTTAGTGTGATTAAGATAATAAAAATAAATCAATAATGCAAAGACAGTATTAATCACTTGTTTTCAAATTTGAGGGTTTTTGTTCTAATGAAAATATTCTCTCAAAAGTAGTTTAGTTACATGAATAAGATTTCTGGATAATTGATCTGCATAGGCTATAAAAAATTGCCTGTTTATACAGGTCTGACTTTCAAAGCCCCAATCTTGAGTACGTGTCAAGGTTAGCCTTACCATACGAATCAGAGTGACATCTAGTGGCAACTCCATTGAAGTACTTGGTACTTCATCTGTTGTAAATACAAATGAACAGTACCTAGCACATGGCAGGCCCTCACATACTGTTGCATGAATACTTTAACTTCAACATTTTAAGCTAATATTATAATTTCCTCAGTTCTACTGAACTTCCTCCTTCCATTTCCTTACCACTTCTAGTCCTTCATTCTCTCCCTATTTTCTCAGTTGAAAAGATCCCTTCTACTTGTCTCATTCTCTCTATGGAATCCCTGATCATTCTGTATTTTTCTAATCCATTTTTTCTTTCAGTATACATATCTTATCAGTCTCCATCCTAGGTATATGATATAATCTATTTTACGTGGAACTCTTCTGAATACTGCTATACTAAATCATGAAACTAAACCAAATAAATCTATCATAATTTATGCAAACCTGGGAAATTATTTCATTCATCTCTAGTTGACTTGATCATGACTGTTTTCTAAAGGAATCATGCCACATCTTCTTTACCCCTCTTCAAACCCCTATCCCCCAACCCCATCTTTCTCATGTTTTAATACCCTTACTTCCTAGATAACAGGGAAACCATTATATGTGAATCACTTCAACTTCCCAGCTCTCTACTTGAAACATTCGGAATACCCCCTTATACCAAAGGAAGTCATATACATTCTACTTTTCAAGAACTAACCCCTCTTTCTTGTGTCCCATCTTCATTGTCATCTAAGATTTGATTATGTCAAATGATGATCTCTCTCTTGGATCTTTTTGAATTTCCCTCTGCATTTTGACTCCTTTCCTTCAACCTATGAACATGCTCAAAACACCCAATCCAAAAATCATCTTTCTTTGGCTTGCTGTAATCTATTTTCTTTCCTTTAATCAAAAAATAATTCAGAAGAAAAATCTATGATGACTGTCTCCATTTCTTCAATATCCATTCACTCTTCAACTCCTGGCAATTTGTTACTTACCATCACTACTACTGATCTCCACAAAGTCACCAAAGAGGTTATCAGTGGCCCCTTCACAGGCCTTGTTGTCCCTGAATCCTGAAATAATGCTGTAATAATTGCTCTTGCTTGGCATCTAAAGTGCAGCGATCTTTTTATTCTCTTCCAAACTCCCTCAAAACTCCTTCTCTCCTTTCTTCTCCTTCTCATACAGGCTAAATGCAATATGGCCTCATATACACTTGAGCAAATAAAGAGGCGAAGTCTTGCTTTTATAAAGAAAGTGCTTCAGTTTCTAAATAGAAATTGATTTGCCTATGAATTTAGCTCAAAATTATGTGCTGCTTACTACCCTCCTTTCCTTCAAAGTAATGCTTGAACCCTTCTTTGTTTAAATTTGCCCCAATTATTTCCAATCATAATTCACTGTCCCTAATAAACCAAATTTTATCTTGCATTAACATACATTTTGTATCCTCTTTAGATGTGTCCTGAGGTTTTAAAAAATTCTCTATTATGTTAACCTGCAACTACTGTATGCCTCCCTCTCCCACTTTCTCTCCCCTCTCACGTGCACACACACACACACACGCACACACACGCACACACACACGCACACACACACACACACGCACACACACACACGCACACACGCACACACGCGCACACACACACGCACACACGCACACACACAGACACACACTATACACACACGCACGCACACACACACGCACACACGCACACACGCACACACACACACAGACACACACACGCACACACCACACACAGACACACACACACGCAGACACACGCACACAGACACAGACACACACACAGACACACACGCACACACGCACACGCGCACGCACACACACGCGCACACACACACGCGCGCACACGCACACAGGCACACGCACACACGCACGCACACGCACGCACACACGCACACACACGCACACGCACACACGCGCACACACACACACGCACACACGGCATCTTACAAGGACAGCAAGCTCAATGCCCTTGTCCTCCACCCACTTCTGGGTATTTCTTCAAAATGTTTTAAATCTGAATATACTACTCTTTACCGGTAAGTTATTAGTAAACACTTGTTGATTAAGGTTAATCCTTTTTTTTTTTTTTTTTTTGAGACAGAGCCGTGCTCTGTCCCCCAGGCTGGAGTGGAGGGCAGTGGTGCAATCTCAGCTCACTGCAACCTCTGCCTCCCAGGAGCAAGCGATTTTCCTGCCTCAGCTTCCCAAGTAGCTGGGACTACAGGCGCCCGACATCACACCTGGATAATTTTGGTATTTTTAGTAGAGACGGGGTTTCACTATGGTGGCCAGGCTGACCTCAAACTCCTGACCTCAGGTGATCTGCCCGCCTTGGCCTCCCAAAGTGCTGTGATTACAGGTATGAGACACCATACCCAGCCAATGAAGGCTAATACTTCGGTAACTGTTCATTAAAAAGAAATGATAAAATAATGTTTTTTAAAAGAAAAAAACTGACTTTTGTTTTAGCTGTTTGACTGATACTATTAGTCTATAAACACTATAAACACACAGAAAGTGAGATAATGCTTTGGAAAAAGATTAATTTTCTAATTCTGAGCTAACTGGCCCAATTTTACTTGTGAAAACTGCTCTGTAATTTGTCACAACTCTAATTTACACCAAACTCAACATAATTTTTTTAAATGCTTCTCAAAAAAAAAAAAAAATACTCTGAAAGAGAAGGACAGACTTCTGGAAAATTAGCAGCACAGAATCACGCAGAACAATATTTGAAGCATCTATACAACTTTTATAAAACATTTGCCACAAGGCAAGTTTTGGTGTGTGCAAAAATCCATTTGTAGACCAGCTGTGACAGACTCTTTAAAGCATATCCAAGGCAATGATAAATGAAGCGGACATTCATGCCAAATTCTTGGATTTAGATTTACATATCAAGAAAGCATTAATAAGTAATCCTACAAGGAGTACAGTTGCATCCACATTTTATGTAAGTAATAGTTGCTCATTTCTTTTTAGGGGAGGGGGGAATGCTATATTCATCTTTTAAAGTGATAAATTCTTCATTTTTGTTTTGTTATTTTCTTTTCCTCCTTAGTCTAGTGAAGAGAGAGTCAGACAGGATATTCTGCTAGAAGGCCCTGGCAAATCTACTCCACTGTTGTGGGGAGAGGGGCACTTTGATCTGGAAGATACATAGGGACTCAGATTTAGAAATGCAGCCTGGAAAAAGCATTCTATTGCTGAATGACCTTTGTCTACAGGAATAGTTCCTGAGACATGCATGGAAGAGCTGAAACAGGACCCAGCCCACAGGGGAACAGAGCTTGCAGGGAAGGTGGGCAGGGGGACACAAAAGTAGGCTGTAGCTATTCCAGGTGAGTTCTTCGGTATCAAGAGAGTTTAGGGAGGTTGGATGTCCTCCAGGAACTTCAGTTCTGGAGCCTACAACTATCTAGGACCATTTTAATTAGCTAATCTGCCATTCACATTTATACCCCACTCAACCAAAACTCCACTAGCTTCAGGGAAAGGTGGAGGACACTACAGAATTGGTACTCTGATTGGCTAGCCAATCACAGTCAGCTGTTGAGCTGGGTTAAATGTTGTATACAGGGTCCAAAACAGTGCAGGTTGGGCGACCTCTGTTTTATTATTTAAGATAACTGAAAGTTTCTTTGCTTTTGATACAAAACCAAAAATCATTAAATGAGAGAACATTTTTAACTAAGAAAAAAATTTTTATACTGAAAAGTACAAAAAATATATTTATCCAAAATCAGGCATATATGCATCTGAAAGGTGTATCTACTAAAGTGATATGACATAACAATTCTAAATAGTCCTGAAATGTTGAATTAATTATAGTAACCATGAGCAGTGCTTTCCGAACAGCTTTGATTCTGAAATGAACATTCTTTGTATTTGATGACACTAATTCAGCCTTTTTGTGGTCGATGCTATAAATGTTACGGAAATTATGTACTGCCCATGTTCATTACCTAAATTTCACATAATAATAGGTTTGTTAAATTAATTTTTCCCTAAAATAGATAAAACAATTACTCCTTATTAAGGATTAATCACTTGCCAAATTTAATTTTCTAAAACAACCTCATTTCAATTACACAAAAGTCTTAGATTTGGTTATTTTCAACTTTTCATTTTATTTTTTCAAATTCAAGTAGACTTTAGATTTTAAAGTAACAGAAACACTTTGCAGGTAGTCCCTTGGTTTTTAAGTGGTGTGAAATTCACTGTAGCTTCTGCGTACTCTAAATGCTTTGCTCCAGAGAACAATTATATAAACAGTTAACTCTGAGGATGCTGTCATAAAGGCCTATTAACTTGGTTTAACAGTACTAGTTATACCATTAAATCAGCTCTAACTCTAGGCTCTTGGGATGCAAGCATGGGGGAAAGGAAGTTAAAGTTTTCATCCCTTTTCCCAGGCACAGAATTTGTCCTAAGCAGACATTTGAAGTGGGCAAATGGAACTTTGACATAATTCCTACCTCCCTTTCCCAATACATATTCTTTTCCTACATCCTTTTGTTGTTTCTACCAGTTGCAAGGTCTTCACGCTTCCTCCATCATGTTATGCCATTTAAATTTGCCTTAAGTTCTCCAAATGGCCCATATTTCAAAATTTAAGCCCTACATCACCATCCGATTTCACAGGCAACACAAAGAATGCCAACTGCTTCTAAGGAGTAAGTGAATGAACACGCCTAAACCTTTTTAAAAATAATTAAGTACCATGACTATGAACTTAAATAAATGTGTAATCTATGGGGTCTTAAGTAGTGTAAAAAATTAAAGTAAAAGCAACATTTCAAAAAGAAAGCTAGGGAATATAAAGCAAGGTATTTGGATGCAGAAAGTTCCTACGTAAGCAGACTAGCACTAACCTGAAAGCGTATGCTTTTTCACTTTCCTACAGTTTCTTCCCCTTTTCCCCCTAAACACACAGTTTCTCAAAATCTAGTATCTTCAGAATTGATCCTAAAAGTTGAAAGAGAAACAAGCCAACAATGTCCACTTAGATATATATATAAATGATCCTAGGAAATCTGTTTTCAATAAAAAAAACTTACAGAATTTGCTTTAAGAAAGAAATGTTTTTTCAGTATGTACATCCGATAGTCGTATAATACTGTTCTTTTGTACCTTGATGCGGATCAAGGTTGGTAGAGAAATGAATGTTTCTTCTACGAGTTGTAACCATTTCATCATGATATATTCCTCATCAAGACTCTCCAGTTATTCTCTATTGTCTGCTATGTCAAACACAACTCCTGAACAGGTTAGGGGCTTAGGTAGTAGAGTGTAAAATAACTGAATAGTAATGTTGAGACATTTTATGGCAAACCTCCAGAACTAAATTGAAGAGCTAGAATCCCATCTTTTCCCATGAAGCCTTCTATAAAGCAAAGATGGAGAAGTAACATCTTCTCTTCTAATAATGTGAAGATTATTAGAATCTCTCTTCTAATAATGTGACATAGATTAGCACTTAATGTACATACCGTCTTGAATTATTCTCTGTGTGTTTCATATATTGGTCTTACTCTGAGTAGATAATGAAAGCATGGAAGTAGATTATGTAGAATTTGCCTCATCTCTATGTATTGTCCCAGTTTCATTACTAATAGAGTACTCTATCACTCTCAAAAGGGTACTGGTTTGGAAGATACACAGCCAGCTTATCCTTAAAGTAAAAGACCACATCTTAAGTTTCTTTTCTCATATCAAATACCTACTATATACTCAAGAGGAACGTTGATTTGACTGAATTCCATTATGGAGTCATTATTTTCTTGGTTACAGTCTCATGGCCCTCTGTACTTTCCATAATTAGCATTTATCACAGTTGATAATTACATTGAATGATTAGCTGTAGAATGTCTGTATCTGCATTTGGTTTTACCGTGAGCAGTGGTACTCAAAACCAGGAGTAGTGACGTGCTCCCCACCTCAGCAGACATTTGGCAACATAAACATTCTTGGTTACTGCCAACGTGCTGAGGGATGGAGAGATAGGAGGTGCTGTTATCGAGTGCAGGGTCCCCCACCCCTGGGCCGCAGACTGTGGCCTGTTAGGAACCAGGCCACGCAGCAAGAGGTGAGCAGCAGGTGAGCGAGCATTACCACCTGAGCTCCACCTTCTATCAGATCAGCTGCAGCATTAGATTCTCACAGGAGTGCGAACCCCATTGTGAACTGGGCATACAAGGGATCTAGGTTGCACGCACCTTTGAGAATCTAACTAATGCCTGATGGTCTGAAGTGGAACAGTTTCATCCCCAAACCATCCCCCCTCCACACACCGCCCAGGTTCATGGAAAAAATGTCTTCCCTGAAACCCGCCCCTGGTGCCAAAAAGGCTGGAGACAGCTGATCTCATGGGTAGAAGCCAGGGGGGCTGCTAAACATCTTACAATGTACAGTACAGCTTGCTATGACGAAGAAGAATTATCTGGTTCAAAAAGGCTGAAGTGAAGAAACTATTCCATGAAGTCAAGAACTCTGTCTATTTTGACTCACGATCTTCCAGCAGAACAGCTTGATATGTATGAAATCATCAATAAATACTTGCCAAATTAATAAATGTATCACTCAAGTCCTTTTTAATTTTTTTTTTTTTTTTTTTTTTTTTTTGAGACAGAGTCTCGCTCTGTCCCCCAGGCTGGAGTGCAGTGGCACAATCTTGGCTCACTGCCACCTCCGCCTTCCAGGTTCAAGCAATTCTCATGCCTCAGCCTCCAGAGTAGCGGGGATTACAGGCAGGTGACACCATGCCAGGCTAATTTTTTTTTTTTTTTTTTTTTCCGTAGAGACAGGGTTTAGCCATGTTGCCCAGGGTGGTCTCGAACTCCTGAGCCCAAGTCATCTGCCCGCCTCGGCCACCCAAAGTGCTAGGATTACAGGCATGAGTTGCCGCGCCTGGCCTCCTTTTTTAATTCTTATACTGGTTCCTTTTTATCTTGCCTGTCTTCTGCCACATGTGCAAGCCCACCTGAAGCACTAGAAATTGAGGGTTTAAAGTGTAAGCATATCTTTGAAATTCTCCAATTACCAGTATACTGATAGATTTGCTGATAAGAAAGCAAAACTATTAGCTAAATTTAGAGCTTCATGTTAATCATGTTCTCTATGTTACAGAATTATAAATAATAATAAATTACAAAGAAAACTCTCAGGAGTCTCCAGAGTGTTTTCTTATAATCTTATCATAACAAGCCCTAAGTTAATCGTAAGTTTAGAAAACAGCAAATCATAAAGACCAGAATAAAACTCTAAGACTCATCCACATCATCAAAAATGGACAGTAAAAGAACTCTTTTATCATAAATCAATTTCACCTAAAGTTCAAAGCATAAGTTTTGGTGGGATATGGGAATCCCCAAAGTATGCATTAAAATGTGAAGACCTTTCTTATCTTAAGTATTTAGGCATGGCCAAAGGAAATAAGAATCCGCTGGTACTGTAGGGGGAAGCTAGGAGAAAGGGTCAAGCCTAATCAAGGAAGTGACCACAAGAAGCAGTGGCCAGCATGATGGAGAGATTGGTTCTATACAGGAGATGAACCATATAAGTCATATATTGTAGAAAACTGAACCCCTGTTTCTCACTGGAAGTTACAAATATAAAAAGGATGAAGCTAGAATGAACTCTTTGGTGTGAGACAGAAATTGAAATGTCAATGCAAATTCAGTTTTTAATATACAGATGCAGAAATCATAACCATCAGTGAATATGTCATACAATTATTTCCTAATTTTATTTTTAATGAAAGAGCTTGACAGCAGTGACACTCAATACAGGGAACACAATTCATACCCAGATTTAGAGTTCTAAATATCATTCTTCACACAAAAAGGAATCAGGATTCCCTGGAAAACTGCTGATTCCGGGGCTGAAGCAGGGATATCACAAGCAGAGCCTGGAACATCTTATTGTGCCAGAGAGTAAGAAGGTGCTCAAAGAATGATGGAGACATGTTAAAGGATATAGAAATTTGAAGGGAATCCCACTGGCCAAATCTGAGACAATCGGGACATCAAAATACCTAACACTAAAACATTATGACTCATTTGTTCAATAAAACAAGAATCCATAAGCCCATATTGATATAAATAAATAATGAATCTATGAATGGAGAGATTCCCTATAAGAGAATCCCAACTAATGAATGTTGAAGAAACAGCAAATCAGAAAGTCACCATTTGACATTCATCTTAGTCACAACTAAGTTAGGCAAGAAACATCAATAAATGCTAAAACTAATGAGTGAAAGAGAAACATAATAATTACATAGTCTCAAAGTACCTCCTTAGAAAATAATAGCAAAGGACAAAAGAGTACCTCTACAGTGGAGAAAACTAGTAGTCACTACCTTCAGGCGATCAAAGTTAGTATCAGTAACAATGGAATAAACCAAAATTGAGTATCAATTCAGAATAAGAACAAAATATCACTTTTGTGATATTGCTGCCAAAAATGTACAACCTACATCTGATCAGGAAGAAACATTAGACAAACCCTAATTAGGGGATGCTCTACAAAATAACCGGCATGTAACCTTTAAAAGCATGAAAGTCGTAAAAGTAAAGACTGTGAAGCCATTCCACATGAAGAGACTAAGGAGCCCTGACAATCAAATGCACAGATCCTGGGTCAGAATTTTGCAATGAAAGACATTATCGAAAGAATTGGCAAAATCTGAATGGGGTCTGATGATTAGATGGTAGTGATTGATAGATCACTTTTAATATCTTGCCTTAATAGTTATACTCTTTTTACATAAGAGAATGTCAATGCTACAAAAATGCACCAAAGTAATCAACAGTAACAGAGCATCTCACTCTCAAATGGTTCATTAGAAAAAGCATTATTCAGCAAAACTCCGTCTCAGAAAAAAAGATAAAGAAGAAAAAGTATTATTCTTAGAACTTTTCTGTAAATTTGAAATTATTTCAAAATAAAAATAAATGCAATGTCAACGTTCTTACATTTGCAGTCTTTACTTACTTTTTGATACAGATTTACCTAATGAATACTTTTGGGTTCCACCCCCCCCCCACCATACGGAGTCTTGCCTGTCACCCAGGCTGCAGTGTAGTGGCACGATCTTGGCTCACCGCAACCTCTCCCTCTCGGGTTCAAGTGATTCTGGTGCTTCAGCCTCCCGAGTAGCTGGGACTACAGGTACACACCACCACGCCTAGCTAATTCTTTTCTATTTTTAATAGAGACGGAGTTTCACCATCTTGGGCAGGCTGTTCTCAAACTCCTGAGCTCAGGTGATCCGCACGCCTCGGCCTCCCAAAGTGCTGGGCTCACAGGCATTAGCTATCTAAGTAATACTTAAAGCTCTTAAATAGGTTATGGTAATAAATTTCATTCATTTGTTATTCACTTGACAAATATTAAGTGTCAGACTCCTTGACAGGCACTGGGAGGATGGTAGACAAAAATCACTGCTTTCATGGTGTTCATATTTCCATGAGGGAGAAAAAAGGTTATATAGTATGAAAAATGTTAGGAGAAAAACATAGCAAAGAAGGGAATAGAATACTTTGGGGAGGACTAAAATAACCAAGGGAAGTCTCACTGAGAAGGTAACTTTTAAGGAAAATTAAAACGATGTGAGGAAGCTCGATGTAGATATCTGTGGGAAAGAGCTTTCTTGACATAGGGAATAGCAAGGCTTTAAGATGGAAAATGCCTAACATGTTCCAGGAAGACAAAAAAGCTGCAATGATAAGAGCATGAAGCAAAGGGAGGAAGTAGTAGAAACTCAGATCAGAGCCGTAATGAGGAGCCAGATCATCTAGAGCAGCAGTCCCCAACCTTTTTGGCACCAAGGGACCAGTTTAATGGAAGACCAATTTTTCCACAGACCTTGGAAGAGGTAGGGGGAGAAGGTGTTGGGCTGAAACTGTTCCACCTCAAATCATCAGGCATTAGATTCGTTAGATTCACTAGTTAGATTTAGTCCAAGGAACGTGCAACCTAGATTCCTCGCATGCAGAGTTCACAATGGGGTTCGCACTCCTATGAGAATCTAACGCCGCATCTGATCTGACAGGAGGTGGAGCTCAGGTGGTAACACTCCCTCGCCTCTTGCTGTGTGTTCCAGGTCCTAACAGGCCAGGGACCAGTACTTGCCCAGAGCCTGGGGGTTGGGGACACCTCATCCAGAGTCTATAGATCGCTGAAAGGACCCTTGGCTTTTACTGAGTTGGGATGCTACAGGAGGTTTCTGAGCAGAAGAGCCAAATCATTCTGACTGAAGTTAAGTAGGATCAGTGGGGCTGCTCCCTGAAAAACAGAATAAAGGCGGGTGGCTCATGCCTGTAATTCCAGCACTTTGGGAGACCAAGGTAGGAGGATCACTTGGGTCCAGGAGTTCAAGACCAGCCTGGGCAAAATGCCAAAACCGGAACTCTACAAAAAACTACAAAAATCACCTGGGCATGGTGGTGTGCAACTGTAGTCCCAGATACTCGGGAAACTGAGGTGGGAGCAGAGCTTGAGCTCAGGAGGTCGAGGCTGCAGTGACTATGATTAGACCACTGCACTGCATTCCAGCCTGAGCAACAGAGTAAAACCCTGTCTCACCAAAAAATGAAATAAAATAAAACAAAATAAAATAAAATAATACAAGGACAAATTTGATGAGAGAATGTCTATCAAATTTCTTTTTCATGACAGCCAATCCTGTATTATAAAATACAATAAAAACTTAGGTGAAAGCTAAATTACTAAACCATATTTTATGCTATACCTTTCCAAAATAACATGATGAGTAATGAATAATTTTATGAATTAAAAAGAAAAAAAAAACAAAAATTCAAGGTCTTGTTCCAACGTCCAGATTTATTTTTAAAATCAATGAACTTATTTCTTACATTATTAATCTGAAGGCCATATCTTAGTGTAAGTCTAAGAAATGTACTTAAATGAGAACAGTTATTTAATCTTATAACAACTATACTAAATGCTTCACAAACCTAGGAAAGGAGGAGGAAAAAGAGGAGATGATAATATGAAAATCACAAGGCAGGAGAAATTAAAATTAAGAAGGATAAAGGGGAAGGTTCTGCTTCTGTAAATATCAGATTAAATAATTGAGATGAATAGTCCACTGAGAACAATTTAAAATGTAAGACAACATTAGGACTCTGATAAATCAATTCCCACATTAAGCTGGAATCACAAATGGCTAATCGTTAATGTCAATGGGGAACCAAAAAATATACTAAATCTTGCACAGATCTACACCTTAGATTCATGTCAACTGAGTAGACCAGTAAACTTTAGGCTTTAAACTTGGGTTAGGCTACGCCTGGACTGCTAATGCCTCCAAAGCATCCAGCAGATAGAGAATGAAGATAACTTTACTCAAGGTTTCATTTTGTTTTCATCTTTTTAGAGACATGGTCTCACTCTGTTGCTCAGACAGGAGTACAGTGGTATGGTCTTGGCTCACTGCAGCCTCAACCTCCTGGGCTCAAGCATCCTCCTATCTCAGCCTCCCAAAGAGCTGGGACTACAGGCATGTACCACTACATTTGTTTTTTTGTTTTTTTTTTTTTTTTTTTTCATGGAGACAGGATATTGCTATGTTGCTCAGGCTAGTCTTGAACTTCTGGGCTCAAGTGATCCTCCAGTTTCAGCCTCCCAAAGTGCTGGGATTACCATGGGAGCCACCATGCCCAGTCCAAGGCTTCATATTTCTACAAATAATTTTCAAACACCATGTCCAGCAAACACATTTAACCCTCATTATTCATGGATTCTGTATTTGCAGATTCACCTACGCACCTAAAATTATTTGTGATAAAAAATCTGGGTGCTTTAGGGGTCATTTGCAGGCACAGAGCAGCAAAAAATTTGAATAACTTGATGCCCATGTTCTCACATGAGGCTGAACAAGGTGTCACTCTTGTTACGAATTAAAAAGAAAAAAAATAAAAATTCAAGGTCTTGTTCCAACGTCCAGATTTATTTTTAAAATCAATGAACTTATTTCTTACATTATTAATCTGCTTGCTTCAGATTAAGCCCTCTTGCTTCAGCTCTCCTATTACAAACAATGTCCTTTTCATGGTATATTTAGTGCCATGTTTTTCATATTTTTGTGCTTCCTGTTGGTGATTTCAGTTTAATGGCCCTCAGGTATAGTGTTGAAGCCTCATCTAGTGTTCCTCAGCAAAAAAAAGTTATGATATGCCTTATGGAGAATAAATGTTTGTTTAAATAAGCTTCATTCAGGCATGAGTTACAGTGTTCGTGGCCATGAGTTCAATGAATAAATAATATTAAATAAGATGTCTTTAAACAGAAGCACGCATAAAACAAGGTTATGTAATTGATCAGCTGATGAAGATGTGACCAGAGACTTGCAAGAACCTAGCCCTGTATTTCACCTAGAGCAATGGGTCAGTATCTGTGGCCCCTTTATGTAACATAACTAATATGAATAATAACCAGCATGGCCAGTATTTATAACCAGCATCTAATAAGCCAAGACACCAGAGCAGGGACTTCAAATACTGAAAGTATCAGACACCGAGTGTAAATGAAACAACTACATTTACTCTATGTACAAGAAGACAGAAGTCAAAGTTGAAATTTTCCTCAGTGAAATATAAAACTATATAAGAGACATGTCTAATTTGGAAGAGAAACGAATTTTGAGAACTGAAAAATACGATGTCCAAAAATAAAGACTCAATGGACAAGCTAAATATCATAATTTAGACAGAGGAATGTTATCTTCAGTGAATAAAAGAAAATAAACCCTGACCTAGAACTGTTTTACTCAGTAAAAACATCCTTTAAAAATATGGAAAAAACAAATACATTTTCACACAAATAAAAACTAAAAGACTATCAATGGATAAATGGATAAACAATACGTGGCATATACATATAATAGAACATTACTCAGCCTTAAAAAGGAAATTTTGACACATGGTACAAAATGGGTGAACCTTAAAGACATTAAGCTACATGAAATAAACAGGCCAGTCACAAAGGGAAAATACTGTATGATCCCACTTACATGAATTACTTTACTCTTAGATCATTTAAACACACAGAAATGACAACTACAAGCAAAGTCCATAGCACCATGTTTGATATTCAATAAGAAGGAAATGTTAGCTGGGAAGAGATACCATTAACTTAATGATGTTAAATTTTTTAAGGAAAAGATGAATGTACTTTTAAAAATATGTATACATTTTAAGAAATATAATAAGTATTTTCTTATTGAAGCAAAAATGCACAGAATTTTGGTTCCTTTATCCTGGAATCTCTCTTGTCTCAACGTTGCACTGTCACTAATCCAAATCCAGTACCTCAAACTTCTAAAAGTCAAAACAACAGATTTTGGTCAGGATACCTGGCAACTGTAAATGAATAAAAACATCTGCAGTTACCCCCAAATTTCTGAAGAATATGTTTAATATCTTCTCAGTAATTCTGAGTGTCTAAGAAATTCTGGCATGTATTTAGTGACTAAATCATGTGAAATGGATACTTAAATTACGTTTATTAAAATTATCTTTCATTCCTAGAGGGGAAAAAACAATCATTTATTCTGTTTAGATTGCTGATCATCTGTTACTAAATTTATGTCAACAGAAAATATTAAAAATCATAGACAATAAATTTACTATGTAATATGTTTATTAAATGCCCCCTCTGAAACTCCTTTGTAATAATTTGATCAAGCTCATACACATTTTTCAGAAGCAAGGTATTTCAGGAAGAAGAGATAATGTCAAAATTATCTTTTTTATCTGACTGATGTATAATCAATGATCCACCCTCTACAGATGGCTATGAAAGCATCCAAAAACTGTTTCTATGTGACAGAGTGCATCATGCTCCAAACGGACTGTTTTCCGTACTATTAATAAGACTATTAACATACTTTCTCTCAAACCCTTCATTTCAATCATAAGTCCCCCTTCAAGACTCATGAAATAATTTCATAAAATGAATAAGATATGTGAATGGTTAAAACACTGACCTAAGCACATCTGGCAACAAAATGTATGCATGGCAAGGTAAAGATCACTGACACTGTATTTAAAATGTAAATCTTCTAATCTCCCAAAATCATGTACTCACTGTTCCAGAAACATTTCTAGAATGAACCAGAGCTTTCAGGATTAGGGCCAAGTATATTATAGTGAATTTTAATGTTGGCTTATGGGTCTGATATCTGTCATTTACTTACTTTATGACCATAAAGACAGACTTATCTGAGTAGAAAATATTTTAACAACTTATGAAAGCAAAAACTTGGTATTTCTAAGTATAATTACTCAACTATGAAATCAAATCAAATATCAAATTTTTCTACCAAATGAAAAATTATCCCCTCATTCTCCATTAAGTATTGCCTACTAGCTATACAAAATTGTACGGCCTATTACTCTAACAAAGAAAAATGATATAACGTTTATTTTTGCTACTGTTAATAAACTAAAACCAATTTCTAAATCACCATTTTATTCTACTGAAATTCCCATACATTTTAAAAAAGCGAATAAATAGCCTACTCAGTAGAATTTTTGTTTCTCAAGATTCTAATAAGAACAATCTTATCAATTAAAAATGACATAAACTTTACAGCCTCAGAATACATCCCCCTAAAGTAATTTTCCAATTGGTAAGCTATATTTCAGAGAACCCTGCCGTCTTTAAAATCCTAATTATATAGTAATACAAATTTTATCAATTGTATTGAATGAATGAGAAGCTAGTGCTTTACTGTGAATCACTTGGAAGTTCGCCTTAATATTTACCTTTAGGCTTGAGCTAAAAACCCATTCAGGACAAAAGACTCTACCAGCCCTTCATGGATATCTGTTTATCACTATTGGCTAAAAGGATGCCAACTGACAGGGGAAAATTTTGCAATAGATTTAAAATAAGGAAGGAGTCACAGAGCAGATGTACACATCAAAATTCTTCATAGTATACTCAAGTTTAAATGAAAACGACTACAATAATGTCAAAAAAAAGTTTACTAAATAAATTTGGGACGTTTCTGTACTTATCAGAACCTTATAACTGCATATAATTTTTAAGTATATTCAAAATTACAGTTATTACTGACTAGTGTCTTTGAGTAAAAAGCAAAAGAAAGTTATTTGCTTACTAATTTCAGAATTTAAATATCATATTTCCTTTAAGGTTTAAAAGTCTTTTCCTTTTCTGTTTATTTCCATTTTAGACACGAATAGTACTTTTGCTTTAATTTCAAAAGACTTGCAAATGGATGGGCTTCACTTTTTCATCAATCTAATCAGCAGAAAACTGAGACTAAGAAGTTAACATGAACACCCTCCAGTGGCTGACTCTGCAGCACAACAGAAACATTTTTACCCTGAACTCGGATTTCACTGTGGATATTTCTGAATGATAGAAAATTTGGGGCTTATACAACAGATTACAATCATATAAATTTTGGTAAAATTCCAACCTTTAAAAACAAAAACATAAACTATAAGTCACTACTTTATGCCTCTATTTGCAAAATTCTCACATCAAAATTTTCTCTACCAAGGTGTTAGATACTATTTTAATAAGATATAAAAATAATTTTAATTCCCTTTTAATCTGTTGTCATTTATTAATATTCAGAAACTGAAATAAAACTATAAAGTAAAAGGGGCTGGAAGAAAATTAGTCAAAATGCAAATAATGAATCCTTATGGAAAAAAATACATTTGTGCTATGTATTAAAAGTAACATTTTTTAAGTCCTCATTCAATAGTAATCTAAGTGAAACACTGGGTACTGAGAATGCAATTCTCTATACATTTGATTTAATCTTAAAAGTGTAATACACAAATATGTTGGTAGGAAATAGCTGTATTTTTAAGAAAACTTTCACTAAAATTTATTTCCATTTCAAAGAGGATTACCGCATTCCTATCAATATTTTAAATATAAATTGTTAAAACCCCAAGTACTGACCTCTAGTATAGGAAACAAAATTGGTTTAAAAATACACAGTAACAAAGAATGGTAATGAAATAAATGAAACCAAAAAGTCTATATTTAACTGGCTGCTCAGTCATTAGAAAGGTGCCCCATAAGTACCATATGTTACTCAAATATGTTATCACACCTACAATCTCATCATATGTCTCCCAAGAAATTAATTAGCTCTAACTTTTTCAACTTTGACAAAAACGTCTGCATCAGTCAGATTACTAGCTGTTGCAAACATTTCAAAATTCAAAGCTTTCTTCAGCTTGTATTTAACCTTTTGATTACTATTAATCATTTAGCAACATTTAGAACAGCATTCATTAGACAGATGTCTAATTCTAGAATTCTGAATAATGTAAATTCATTTATACATATATTTACTTTTGGTGCATATTTATTGACGTTAAAAATAAAATTAATCCAAAACCACTTATTGATACATCATTTCACAGCTGTATTTAGGGTAAGGAGAAAAATACCTAAAATTTTTACTTTTTCTAAAAATCTAAAAAGTCCTAAGTATTTGAGATTATATGGCTTACAGTAATACATTTAATGAGTATAAAACTTTTTTAAATTTTAAAAAGAAACAAGAGGACATGTTAATTTCAAAAGCCTTTATAAGTTACCAGCAGTAAAAAGAAACAGAAGTGGCTAAGAATTTTCATAAATATCTTCCTTACCATCAAACTTTCAAAAGGAAAAGAAAAAAAAAACTACTACTATTCCTGTTTGATTTTGAACCACAAGCCCAGGCAACCCTCAACCATGTAAACCAGCTTCCGCCTCCACCACTATTTAAACTACCCTGGTAAGGCTACCAATGACTTCCTAAGTATTCATTTCATAAATATTTATTGAGCAAAGAACAAAAATCCCTTCTTACAGAGTTTACATTCTAGCAGGATTGAAAGAGAAAATTAACATGATAAATAAGTTATATGATGTATTAGTGCGAAGTGCTAATGTCTCCTGATTCCCTTGTTAACCAAGCAAAACTTAAATGATAAAGCTTGAACTGGCTTCAGTAAAGTCACATAAAACATTACTAAATTCTCCTTTCAATTATCTCTGCTAACAAAATAATGGATAATCTAAAAATAATCTCTATTTAGTAAGGAATTAGATTTAAGTTCCAAAGTTACTCCTCAGGCTGGAGTAAACATTCAAGTTAATCAGAATGAGGGCAGCCACAGGAACAGCCAAAAATACCCTGCTGGCAGCTATCTGTCTTCTCTTTGCAGCTACCCAGGTTTTTACCTACTGCCACAGAAAAGGGCACCTGTGAATTATACAATTTTTCGGCTGAAAAGAACCTTAAAGATATCAGGTGTCCTCTACAAAGTTTTTCTTGGCCTGTCCAAGAAGACTTGAGCATTTCTTCCTCTTTATTTCCAAATTCCACAAAATGCAAAAATTATGTCTTTATCTATGCCTGTATTCCCAAAACTTATTGTAAGTCTGGCACAGAGTAAGCTTGAGTGAACTTTTAAAAACAGTATTTTAGAAAGATCAGTCTGGTAGCAAATAGAGCAAAGGCTTAAGGTTTGTAATCACTGTTAAACAATTTGTATTATATACATGTGCACTGCTCTCAACTGGTGAGGAGGGGCATCCATTCATATTCAATAAATATTTACTAAGGTCCTACTGTGTGTAAGGCTACCATTACAGAGGGTATTCCAGGGGGAGAAAGAAAATAAAAAAGAAAATTAATAATAATTTTAAATTGCAATTAGTCCTATGACGGAAATGTACAGGATACTTTAATAGAGAGTCTACTGTCTTCATTGGCTTCACAAAGAATTAAGATTATACACAATGTTCTGCCAGGGAAAAGCAAGACCTCAGGTAGATATTGCAGTAATACAGGTAAAGAGATTAGGAGTTCAATTAACATTTAACAAACATGACAATGTCTCATGTTCTATGGCACAAACATAAACAATACCCAATCTCCAATCTCAGCCACTCAAGAGCTTGAATTCTAATGAAGAAAAGACACATAAATATATTATCTTGGTTGTGGAGAACACATAGACTTTATGGAATCACAGAGATAAACATTTAGCCAACCAGAGTAGTGAAGAAAAGTTTCCTGTAAGAAGAAAATGCCTAGAATAGGCAATAAATGAAAACATATAAATAACATATATTTTGAAGGAATAATTAACAGTAGAAGATAATAGTACATGCACAGGAGATTGAAGGAGGTGGAACATATGAATGTTTCTAGTCTGGTGATTTGTCAGTAGAGGAAAGCTGAAAGGGAACTGATATTAATGAAAAAGAAGATAGTCTCAGTTTTTAAAAATCTGAACTTATGATGACAATGGCATATCCATAGGGAAGTTTTTTCAGCTACAACACTAAAGAGAAGTTCTTTGATTTGTTATTTTAATAAGTACCTGGAATTCACTGATACACAAAGAAGATTTGTAGCCATGACAGCAGAAGAGCTAAGAATTTGCAGAGAGCAGAAAAGGCTCAAGAACAGAGTAAAGATGAGATATAGTCACATTATGTAGGTATCAGAAGAAAATATGTCAGTAAAAGAGCACACTCCAATGTAGGGATGAACCAGGAAAGCCAAACATCAGAGAAGCCATGGGAGATGAATGTTTCAATAAGGAGGGGGCAATCAGTAAATTAAATGATAGACACACCCAGAAGGCAAAACAGAGTTAAGGTCATTGGTTATGATAAAAGGAGGTAATTAGTGGCTATAGAGAAGAGTTTTATCATGCCTATGGTTTCGTTAATCATAATCACAAAGATGAGCATAGACTAATAAATGAACCACATTCTCATAACCTCAATTTCATTATTTTTATAAACGTACCTAATATGTATTAGAATGGATATATAAGCAAATAAAAAATTATATAGAGTATTTCCACTAACAGATAACGTTTTAAATAATACTTCTTCACAAGAAAGAAGTATTTTCAAGTTAAAAAATATCCAATAGTATGTTTTTTTAAAGATTTGTCATTTAGAGATAATAAAATTCACATATGAAATGATACAATATCTGAGATTTGCTTCAAAATAATCCAGTGGGTAAAGGAGTAGGTGGATACATAGATAAAATAAGATTGGTGATGAACTGAAAATTTTTGAAGTTGGTGATGATTACACAGATGCTGATTATACTTGCCTCTCTACTTTGGTGTAAGTTTGAATTTTTTTCTTAATGTCTTATTGCCTATCAGGAAACAGAAATATTTTAATTTTCCCTACTTAAATTTACTATTTGCTTACAGAGTTCTGAAACTAATCTCAAACTGTCAAAAGTAATGAAAACAGTAAAATTTCTATAGGATCAAAGGTTAGAAAATTGCCTTATAAAATATATAGGGGGGAAAATCAAGCATAAACAAATTCAACAATTTGGTTCTGGTTTCAAGAATATTTAAAATTACAAAATGCCATATACTATAATTTTAAAATATTTAGAATCAAAAAATAAAAAATAAATGCCCTGTTTTACCCAGAAGCTAGGAGATACACATACATATATATACATATATATATTCTATAACAAATATTATATTGCTATGGTTCTCCATGGGAAAATTACACTACTTAAGGCAAAAAGTCTTTGACAAAATCTTACATAGCGACAGAAGTAGAAGCTTATACCTGTTACAGCTAAAATTGGCTTTCAGCTGTTAATTTTAACTAATATATTCTTACATGTTTCCTCATTTCCACTGCTAACAGTTTTTTCACATGAGTAACTCCAATTCATTTTTCAGGTCTCTGTTGAAATATTAATGTCATTCTGTATCCTCCTACAGAACCCTTTTCTATCCCTATCAAAAATAGTTCATTTTAGTTAGGTGCCATATCTGTTGAAAAACTGAGATATAGGCCAGGCGTGGTGGCTCACGCCTGTAATCCCAGCACTTTGTGAGGCAGAGGTGGCCAGATCACAAGGTCATGAGTTCGAGACCAGCCTGATCAACATGGTGAAACTCCATCTCTACTAAAACTACAAAAATTAGCAAGGTGTAGTGGCACATGCCTGTAATCCCAGCTACTCAGGAGGCTGAGACAGGAGAATCGCTTGAACCCGGGAGGCAGAGGTTGCAGTGAGCCAAGATCGCACCTCTGTACTCCAGCCTGGACAACAGAGCAATCTGCCTCAAAAAAAAATAAATAAAATAAATAAATAAATATATATATATATAAAAAATTCACATACCATAAAAATCACCATTTTCAAGTATACAAGCCATAGTTTTTATATTTACAAAGCAGTGCAACCTATCACTACTAATACCAGAACTTTTCATCACCCCAAAAATAAATCCTGAACTCATTAGCAGTCATTCTCCATTCCCTTGTCCCCTCGTCTCCTGACTATGAAACCACTTTCTGTCCCTATAGATTTTCCTATTTTGGACATTTCATATTAACGAATCATACAATATTGTAGCCTTTTGTGTGTAGTTTTTTTTTTTTCACTTAGCTGAGCTTATCAAGGTTATTTCATTTCTTTTCTGTCTGAATAATGCTCCATTTTATGAATAATCATAATTTGCTTATCCACTCTACAGCAGATTGGACATTTGTGGTTTGGGAGGCAATTATGAATATTACTACTACAAACATTCACATACAAGTTTTGTACAAACATATGACTTTGATGTCCTTAGAAATACACTCAGGTGTAGACTGCTGAGACCTATAACTCTTATGTTTTAAGTTTTTGAGGAAATGCTGTTTTCCAAAGCAGCTGTACCATTTTACAAACCTACCAGCAGCGTATGGGGATTCCGATTTCTCCCTATCCTCACCAACACTTTTTATCATTGTTTACAGACATCCTAACAGGTGAGTTGATATTTCACATGATTTTAATTTGCATTTATCTGATGGCTAATGATGTTGAGCATCTTTTCATGTATTACTGGCCATTGGATTATCTTCTTTGGAGAAAAATATTCAGATTGTCTATTCAGATTTGTTAATTGGGTTGTCTTTTTATTGAGATAAAAGAATTTTTAATATATTCTGGATACTAGGCCCTTATCAGATTCATGACTTACAAATATTTTCTCCCATACTGTACTCTTTTCACTTTCTTAAAAACTGTTGTTTGCTGAAGACCTTTTCACTTTCTTGACAGTGGCCTTTGACATACAAGTTTTATTTTGATGAAGTATCCTTTCTTTTTCATTGACCGCTTGTGCTTTTGGTGTCAAATGTAACAAATCATTGCCCAACCCAAAATGACAAAGATTCATCCCTATGTTTTCTTCTAAGAGTTTTAGTTCTTATAATTTAGGTGTTTAATACATGTTGCATTAATTGTTATATGTGGTATGAGGTAAGGGGTCCAAATTCATTCTTTTGTATGTGGAAATTGGGTTGGACCATCATCATTTCTTGAAGACTATTCTTCCACACTGAATCACCTTGCTATCCTTGTTGAATTACCAATTGGCCATATATGTATGGTTTAAATTCCAGATTCTCAACTATATTCCATTGATCTACATCTCTCCTCTATGTCTCTTTTTGACTGCACCTAGCACAGGGCCTGAAGGTGGGAAGCACTCAATACAGATTTGTCAGCTGAACAGCCAACTCCATCAATAATAAAATGACAGAATTTCTGAGGTAGGAAAAGCCTTAGAGGGTGTTATCCTATCCCATTATTTAATAAACAGGAAAACTGAAACCTAAGAGAGGTTGACTGACTAGCTCAAAGAGAACAAATTAATCATAGGTCAAGGTAGGACCTGAATTTCAGTCTCCTAATTCCAATCCAGAGCTCTTGCCATAATATCATGCTGTTTTTCAAGTAAAACTAATTGCTTTAACATCCACCAATGTGCTTGTCTGGGAGAAGCTGCATGTATATGAGAAGACAGAGACAGGCATGTATATGTAAGCTCAATCAGAGTGGAATCCTTTGTATCACCAAAAAGCCTTACAACCAGAATGTGCCAGAAAATAGTATACCACAGAATACAATGTTCCTTTCCAGACAGCTGTTTCCTAACTTCATTTTGTGTTTGAGAGATACCTAGTCACACTTTTAAGCCTGGAGATTATTCTAAATAGAAAAAAACCATTTTTGTGACAGCAAAAACGATCAAGTGTTCAGGGACCTAATTCCATTACCCTGTTTTCTTCCACATTTCCCACCACCGTTGTCATTCTTCATTCATTACTGTTTTAAAGATTGCAGAAATAGAGTCTGCCTGCTTTCAAAAGCCAGAGAAATTTAAAAGCTAGAGAGCAGAGAACTAAAGGGAAACAACTGAGAAGCTCTGAGAGAAGCCTTCTAAAAAGATATATGGGGTAAGGAGAATCTACATGATTACGTATGATTTCGGGGAAAAGGAAGAGGCTAGATGTTCAAGCGAAATACTGCATTCATATGTACATGTGAGGGAAATGCTGTATGTGCAAATGTTGTACATGTAAAATCTACAAGCAGACTATGAATTTTCTCGTAGTCAAAATATTTAAGCCTCAGTTTAAACTACAATCTCTTCTCTGAATCTTTCCCAGAGTCCCTCAAACACAGTTAACTATTCCTTTCCTACAGCCTACTACACACCTCCATTACTATGATTATTAGAGTGCATTCTATTAATTACATCATGTGTGCCTCCCTCCTAAACTACCTTCTCATTGAGGGCACAGACCATGTGTTTTCCATGTTCTATTCTGTGCAGAACCTAACACAGCTCCGGTACATGTAAGTACTTCATAACTCTTTGTTGAATGGATATTTTAAGACTGCTTATAATACTGAATACATCCATTCTGAAGTGTTAATAAATTTGTTAATTCTTGCTGTGATAATTCCAAACATTATTCACACATAACTTGCCAATACTCACTTGCTCTAAGTACAAACTTCAGAGTTAGCTAATCTGCAAAAAACAAAACAAAAACCTAACAATATATTTAGAACTGAATATTGTAGTTGTCAGTCTTCTCCGCTAATTAGGCATTTCTATATACTCCACTAAAAATACCACAAAAGGCTCAAGTAAGACTAATCAATGACAAGCAGAACGGTCTCACGGGGTGATTCAAAAAGAAACTGGAGAATCATCTCTTTAGAGGCATGTAAAGAAATTCTGGAGGGTAAAGATACTGTCATGTTCACCAAGTATGAGTAAAACAGAAGAATAAAATAACTATGAAATACTGGCTTGGTAGTAAAAGTAGAGGCTTTGAAATCTGAAGTTCTGATTTTAACGATTTACCTCCACTGTGACCTCTTTAGAAAGGTCACTTCATCATTCTGTGCCTCTTTTAGTTTCTCTCTTCTAAAACTTGAATGAGCTGTAGCCCCAGCTATTGGGGAGGGAGAGGTGGGAAGATAGCTTGAGTCCAGGAGTCCCAGGCTGCAGCGAGCCATGACCACACCTGTGAGTAGTCACTGCGCCCCAGCCTGGGCAACACAGCGAGACCCCATCCCCCCTCAACAAAAAAGTTTTTAAAAATAATAAGAATGTCCTACTCACAAGCTCATTGTGAGAATCAAATTATACTATGTATGCCCTAGCACAGACACCCAGACACTAGCATATAATAAGTATATAACAATGTTAATTTCCTTCCCAACTGACAAGAGGTTGTAAATTAAGGGGCAGACTCAAAAAGCTCTCTTCTCTATAAATATCTCCCCTAACAGATATCCATGTTTGAAGTTTTACCATGAGAAAATTCTGTTGGACTTTCAAGAGCCCCAATTAAATGTGAAACAATCCATCAATACTTTAGTGTGTTTATTCATCATTTTAAAGACAACTTAACAAAACCTACAGGTCCTGGAGACTTCTTTTGAACACAGTGAACAGAGAATGAGCTACGGATGGTGACCACTACATGAGGGGTTTGAAAGAGCAAGAAAAAAAAGGCCATAAAAGGGTCCTAGAGACAAACTTTTCCTACTTTATAGTATTTCTTACAATTAGCCCCATCTAACAGAATAACCTCTAAATAAATTCACCAAAAGTTCATCAATTCATTAGTAAACCAGTGTATCAATTTATTTTTTACACTGCAAAATATAAACACCTGCCATAGCTCCATACACTGCAAACTTTTCCCTTTGTCATATAGTTCCACATTTGCAGGCTCCACTCCTTTCACAACGAGAATTTTTCCTGTGTTTATACCATTGCTACAATACTGCTTTGTGCATAAAATCACAGCTTTGAGTTAATGTCTATAAAGTTGATCTTGGGCACAGATCATTTTTCTTGTGAAAAGGTTTGTCACCTGATGGTTATTTTATGTTCATGTTAATTAGAGACTGTCTCTCCATAATTGTTTGTATGTTTTCTCTCAAGTTTGATTTCTGTGGTTCCAGAAGCATACCTGCCTACTTATCACAAGTAAAATAGGGTTTATTAAGAGTTGTAATTTTTGTTATTTTTAAAAAAAGCCCCAAACCATAATTTAAGGATATCTTTTTAACCACTACAGCCAAAGAAAAGATCTACTTAGGATACACTCTTTGCTCTAGCTCTGTGCTCTCCCGGACTGTCAACCGCATGCATTGTGATAACATTCTAGTACATACAGAGGGAATGAGCGCTCTGCCATATAAATCATTAATAAAATTAACATAAAGAAAAAACTCAAAACCATTACATTGTATTTACAGATTTCACCAAGACAATGTAATGTCCAAATTTCACATTTTATTCCAATTATTACTGAGACAGGGTCTTGCTCTGTCACCCAGGCTGGAATGCAGTGGTGCAAACATGGCTCTCTGCAGCCTCGACCTCCCAGGCTCAAGGGATCCTCCCACCTCAGCCACCTGAGTAGCTGGGACTACAGGTGCGTGCCACCACGCCTGGCTAATTTTTGTTTTTTTGTAAAGACGAGGTTTCGTCATGTTCCCCATTATGGTCTCACACTTATGGACTCAAGCAATCCTCCTGCCTCAACCTCTCAGAGTGCTGGCATTACAGGCGTGAGCCACCGCACACGTCCTTACTCCTATTGTCTGTCTGTTTTGAGACAGAGTCTGGCACTGTCTCCTGGGCTGGGGGGCAATGGCGCGATCTCGGCTCACTGCAAGTTCCGCCTCCTGGGTTCAAACGACTCTCCTGCCTCAGCCTCCCGAGTAGCTGGGATTACAGGTGCCCGCCAAAACGCCCGGCTAATTCTTTTGTATTTTTAGTAGAGACAGGGTTTCACCTTGTTAGCCAGGCTAGTCTCAATTTCCGGACCTCGTGATCCGCCCGCCTTGGCCTCCCAAAGTGCGGAGATTCCAGGCCTGAGCCACGGCGCCAGGCCTATTCCTATTATTAAGGAGCAAGCACTACCACTTTCTTTCCCCAAGTTCCAGCTCAAATTCCTTTTCTTTTTTTTCTTTTTTTTTTTTTTTTTTTGAGATGAAGTCTTGCTCTCACTCTGTCGCCCAGGCTGGAGTGCAGTGACGCGATCTCAGCTCACTGCAAGCCCTGCCTCCCGGGTTCCCGCCATTCTCCTGCCTCAGCCTCCCGAGTAGCTGGGACTACAGGCGCCCGCCACCACGCCAGGTTAATTTTTTGTATGTTTAGTAAAGATGGAGTTTCACCAGGTTAGCCAGGATGGTCTCGATCTCCTGACCTCGTGATCCTCCCGCCTCGGCCTCCCCGAGTGCTGGGATTACAGGCCCCCACCACCACACCCAGCTAATTTTTTGTATGTTTAGTAGACACGGGTTTCACTGTATTAGCCAGGATGGTCTTGATCTCCTGATCTCGTGATCCGCCCACCTCGGCCTCCCAAAGTGCTGGGATTACAGGCATCAGCCATCACACCTGGCTAGTACTAACCCCGATTCTAAGTCACTCACCCACCTGCCATCTTATGAATCCTGTGTGTAGGGTCCAGTCCCACAGGATCGGTGGGTATTTCTCCCCTTGTGCGGAGATGAGAGATTGTAAAAATAAAGACGCAAGACAAAGAGATAAAAGAAAAGACAGCTGGGCCTGGGGGACCACTACCACCAAGACGCGGAAACCAGTAGTGGCCCCGAATGCCTGGCTGCACTGATATTTATTGGATACAAGGCAAAAGGGGCAGGGTAAGGAGTGTGAGTCATCTCCAATGATTGACAAGGTCACGTGAGTCACGTGTCCACTGGACGGGGCCCTTCCCTGCCTGGCAGCTGAGGCAGAGAAAGAGAGGAAGAGAGAGAGACGGCTTACACCATTATTTCTGCACATCAGAGACTTTCAGTACTCTGGCTACCTTTGCCACTGTTATCTAAAAGGCAGAGCCAGGTGTACAGGATGGAACATGAAGGCGGACTAGGAGTGTGACCAGGGAAGCACAGCATCACAGGGAGACAGTTAGGTCTCCGGATAACTGCGGGCGGGCTTGACTGATGTCAGGCCTTACACAAGAGGTGGAGTAGAGTCTTCTCTAAAACCCCCCGGGGAAAGGGGGACTCCCTTTCCAGGTCTGCTAAGTAGCGGGTGCTTTTCCTTGGCACTGAGGCTACGGTTAGATCACGGTCCGCTTGGCAACAGGCGTCTTCCCAGATGCTGGCGTTACCGCTAGACCAAGGAGCCCTCTGGTGGCCCTGTCCAGGCACAACAGAAGGCTCGCACTCTTGTCTTCTGGTCCCTTCTCACTATGTCCCCTCAGCTCCTATATCTCTGTATGGCCTGGCTTTTCCTAGGTTATGATTGTAGAGCGAGGATTATTATAACATAAGAATAGAATAAATGCTACAAACTAATTATTAATGATATCTCTATATAATCGTATCTATTATCTATATCTAGTATAACTATTCTTATTTTATATATTTTATTATACTGGAACAGCTCGTGTCCTCGGTCTCGTGCCTCGGCACCTGGGTGGCTTGCCGCCCACACTATGCTTCCTCCCCACCTGTGGGATCCACCAAAGAGGACTCTATAAGGCAAATGTGGAGACAATTACTGCCAAAAACGAAAGAATACGAATTCTTAACAGCTCCAGAAAAGCTAATAAAATCAGTCCTGGACTCATTAACTTAGAGAAGAAAAAGTCTAAATTCAAAGGCTAGAGAACAGAAACTGATTATAGTCTAATTTTAAAACACCAAAATATATTTAAGATCCAAAATATTTAATAGAGCTTTACAAAATCCAGCAAAATAAATTTAGTATTATTTATAGACAAAGACCAAAATGGTACTTCTGCTTTCCCAGGATCACTGAAAAACCCAATCTATCAATTAAATCAGAGAAAAGAAAATAAAGATTTGAATAAAAACAAATTAAAAGACTGCATTTTAAAGGCCACATAGATATAAAGAATACTAAAGCATCTCTTTTCTTCTATTCACAGCATTCTGAGGATTCATCCATAAACCTGAGGTTGACAACCATCTTCTTCTCTATTGATACAGTGAAGAAAGCATCTCTCCACAGCATGCCTGCAACTCTCCCTTTCTTCCTACACTGCCCTTCTTAATGAATGTCATCACATACTCTCCATCAATGAAGAGCAAAATCACCAAATTGGTTCTAATTTTTCTCCACTATCCCATATGCAAAATTTTAGGCCAAGTCAAAATGATGATGATGATGATGATGATGATAGGTTAAATAAAACATTTTTTATGTTAGAGGCACACTGCTGAATGCTTTCGATAAATTAATTAATCCTGCTTGACTGTCCCCACTAAAGACTGTAACAAAATCCGTATGTTGAAGCGCTAACCCCCTAGTGTGATGATATCTGAAATGAGGCCTTTGGGAAGAGATTAGAGTTAGATGAAGTCAGGAGAGTGGGGCCCTCACCCTCGTAAGATTAGTGCCCTTATCAGAAGAGACCCAAGAGAGTTTGCTCACTCTCCATCATGTGAGGCACGGCAAGAAGCCAGAAAGCAAGCCCGTGCCAGAAAACCATCATGCTGGCACCTTATCTCAAACATCCAGCTTCCAGAACTGTGAGCAAACACCTAGACTAGGAAATTTTGTTATGGCAGCTTGAACACACTAATTCAGATAGAAACTATTATTTCCCCCATTTTACAGAAGAAAAAATTATAGCTTACACAGACTAAATAACCTCCTTACACTGGATCCAAGAGAGAGTAATAGGGCCAGAATTTAAACCCAACTTTTAACCAATACTGTTCCACTGATGTCTGTGATGTGATTGAGTACCTAAATGTATCATGAGTCGTGCTAAGTACAATACAAAAAATAAATAAATAAGGTGTCCTTAAGGAATTCATATATCTAATGATAATCAAGTAGTATAGTCAAACATACGAACTGACAAAGCATGACTTCCTTGAGGTCTGGCACCTAAGAAATGTTTGGTGAAACATTCACCAAATGTTTGGTTTGATGGTGAAATAAACAAAAAACCATCAGACAGTAATACAATGTAGTAAGTGTTATATGAGCGGGTTACATAAAGTAAAACAAGGGTTTCCAGGAAGAAGCAATTGTGGGTGTGATTAAGGCAAACACTGTAACAGCAGTCCTCAACCTTTTTGGCACCAGGGACCGGTTTCATGGAAGACAGTTTTTCCATGGGGTTGGGGGAAGATGGGGGGTGGGGAGTGAGGATGGTTTGCGGATGACGCAAGTGCATTACATTTATCATTAAATTCTCATAAGGAGCGTGCAACCTAGACCTGTTGTGTGCACAGTTCACAATAGGGTTTGCGTCCCTATGAGAGTCTAAGGCCACAGCTGCTCTGACAGGAGGTGGAGCTCAGGTGGTGATGCTCACCTCCTGCTGTGTGGCCCGGCGGGGGGCGGTCCTAACAGGCCACGGACTGGTACTGACACCCCACTCGGGGGTTGGGGACCCCTGCACTTTAAAACAGGTAGGGTATGAAAAAAATTGTAACAGAAATAAATACAATGCAGTCAGAACAGGGTACAGTTAATAACATTTGGAAGGCACTTATCAGGGATCGCTAGTGGAAGTAACATGTAAGTTGTCTTTCTCATGACAACTTCAGATGACTAGAATCTCACTGCTTGAATGAGACACAATTCTAGGTTGAAGGGACTATCTGGTCAAAAACATGGGATTTGGAAATGTGGCTGGCTGTTCCTTTTTTGATCCCATATTCAACACTGTACTTTATAATATAAAATATATTAACAGGTGCCCCATCTCTCACCTTTTTTGGAAGACACTACACAAAGCATAGAATCACCCTGAAAGTACAGATACTGATTCCTTGTTCAAAAGCATTAAATAGTCCTACTCTGCCCACAAGATAATATTCAAATTCAAATTCTTTAGACTGGAATGTTAGACCTCTCACAATCTGTCCCTGTTTTTCCTTTTCTCCCTGATTGACCTTGAGGCATGAATCCTTTATACTGAAGCTACCCCCACATTATCTGGGGCTCCTAAATAGGCCCTGACAGAATGTTTCCATCCGGACTCTGGGACCATCTTTAAGATTTATTTCAAAGACTGGCTTTCTTTGAAAGTATGACCTTGCTTTATTATACTCCGTCTTATGTCAGTTGCATTCCTGCATGTCTCCATTAAAGACTATAAGCTATTTGAGGCATGGCACCTACCCTGCAGAAAAAGACATCAAAGAACATACATTAATGCTTTTCTACTGGGAATACAGTGAAAAAAATACACTAAAGCAAATCTTTGGGCATCTATGTCTAAGCACAAAAAAGAAGCTAATCATTACAATGCAATGTAAGAGCAATAATAGACAAATATACAAAGTATTATGACTGAATCACCCAACTAAGCCTTGCAGGGGTTGAGGCCAGCTTCCCAGAGAAGATGACACAAACTGATTCTTCAAAGATATGAAGAAGATATAGGTAAAGCATACACAAATATAAAATGGTACCACATGTGGAGAACTACTACCAGAAATTCAGTGTCACTAGAATGTAAAGGATGAAGCTGGAAGTGGCAGAGTATCATCCTATGGAGACAGACAAAAGGCTTTCCATACTATGTGAAGAATACTGTGCTGTAGGCCAATGGTTTAGAGGTACAAAGTGTAAGCGTGTGCTATGTCAAAACTAGGTTTAAGTTATACTGAAAATCATTTTTTAATTGAATTAAACAGATAGTATATGTATATGTCAAAAATCAAACATTAAAAAGGTATACAGTAAAAAGTCTCATCACACTCATCCATCTGCCCTGTTTAACCATGCTTTCTGGATAAAATATTAGTTGTTTTTCATTCCAGAGTTTGTGACAATATAAGCAAATACAACTATATCATCTTATTTCCTCTCCTTTACATAAATTGAAGTGATTTTTCCATGATTTTCCATATAAATACTATTCTTCCTATTCTTTTTTTTTTTTCTTGTCACTGAATGGACCTCATCCTACCATTCTTTTTCAACTATGTAATATTCCATTGTATTGCTGTACCATGATTTACTTAACCAATTTCCTATTAATTGACATTTGGGCTTTTCCCTACTCTGCTCCTGTATGTTGTCTTGGCATATATGAAGAAAATCCAGCCGCATGCAGATATGAATAGAAAAAGGGAGAAAAATGTTAACAAGGATTACTGTTGATAATATTCAAATCTCTTGCTGTTACACACAATAGTTGTAGGAATCACCTTGTATATATCACATAACAAACATTCCCAAGTTTACCTACAGGATCCACTTCCAGAAATGAGAAGATACATTTATAAGTTTGATATATATTGTCAAACTGTCCCTAAAATTTGTAGGGATTCCTACAATGTAGATTCTCCTCCAGCAATATCTGAGCAGTGACAATGCCTGGTTTTCCAGAGTAAAAAGAGAATCCTAGGGAACGCTACCCTTTAAAAACCTCATCCAGGAAGAATTCAAAAGAAGAATGAGAGGAACATTCAAAGAGGTCAAAAAGAAACAGGAGATCATGAGATTCCAGGGGACAAGCAAGAGTGGTTGCTCACCCGTGTCAGATACATAGAAATACTTAATAAGATAAATAATTAACCAAAATACAAAACCTAAATGACTAAAACAGTACAGTACTCGTGCAAAAATAGAATGGATCAGGACAAGATAGGGAAAAGAAAAACACTGTATGAAGAACAAAGATAATTAAGACTAAAAGAATTAAAAATAAAGGAAAGTTAATACTATTCTCTACTAAGAAGAACCAGAGCTCCCTAGAGAGCTGCTTCTAGAGCTAGGAAAGTATATGACGAGCCTGGAATATCTTGTTGTCCCAGCAAGTCCTCAAAAATTGATGGATACATGTCAAAAGAATTGAAGAGCTAGCCTGAAAGTGCTTTCATGGGCCCAATCTAGAATCATTTAAGCATTTCAAAATAAATGATGATAGTAAAAGATTATAGCCCATTGAGTAAGACACAATTCATGAGAAAGAAATTTCCTCCTTATAGTAAAAAGCCAACTAAAATGAAAAAGGAATGTCAGAATTAGAAAATTACCATAAATCATTAATAATGTATTCAAGTAAGAAACCTAAATGAATGCCAAAATTGGTGGTGGGCCAAAGTTTGAGGAACAACCAGATATTCTCAAAGAAACCACATAATCTCAAAGAATCATACTACAAGATACCTATTAATTATAAACAAGGAAAAATAATAACTTTATAATGAAGAAGAAACTTGGTAGACACTACTGTAACCAGGTGATCAAAGTTAACATTACCAGGACTAGGACAAATCAACATGATGTGCCTCCTGATTAAAGATGATTAGAAAGACATGGCCACTGAATTCAACATATGACTCAAGATTATTTTTTGTAGAGTGAGAGCTATAAAGGTGATTATTGGCAATATCTGCATAACCATATTATATCAATGTTAACTTCTTGATTTTGGTAACTACGATTATGTAGGACACCAGCTTTGTTTCAGGAAACATGCACTTACGTATGTAAGACTAAAGGAGGCACCATGTCTCAGTTTTACCCTAAAATGGTTCAGGAAAAAATTCTATATATTTGAACATAAATATATTTAAGTATTTAAAAATATGCTTAAAATCTATATAAATATATCTAAAATATATACAGAAGGGGAGAGAGACAGAGAAAGGGAATGGAGGGAAGAAAGGAAGAAGAGGAAAAAATAAAGATAATAAAACTGTGGAAAAATGTTAAAATTTGAGTAATGAGCATACGAACTTCGCAATTGTTCTAACTTTTATATAGGGCTGAATTATGTCAAGATAAAATTTTCAGTAGATCTGGAATTATAACCTAGATTGATTCTAACTCCAATTTCCATCAAATATTCCTTTGAATGAATCCTTCCACTGAGTGAAAAATGTTAACAGCACAATTGTTCCTTTCTAGAGATTACCACTATTTAAAACAATGAGTAAATAAACTTATGCCTAGGAAAAAAAACAAACACTAAGGGGAACTACACCAAAAATATTTTATATTTAACTGCAAAGTAGGGCATAATTCTTTTTAAAAAATCCAAATAATAGAGTTAAAGTCTCTTCTCTGGAATATTCCTACACTCTTGGTAACTACTGTTAATAGAGCTATATAGCCTTCTAAAATTTTTTTCTATGGAAAAAGTTATGTACATATAATTTTCTTTATAAACATGATACCAACATTATATAAACTATTGTTTCACTTTACATTTTTAAAGTTAACCTTAGACCTTCTTTCACGTTAGCACATAATCTTTTTTAATGGTTGTTTAGAATTCCATAACATGAATGAATTCATTCGCCCATTCGTCTTTTGTTGAGTACTTAAAAGACTGTCTCCAACTTTTTTCATTTCATATACAATGCTGTAAGAATGAGGAAGCACTGGTTCATTTTGTTTTACTTCACATTTTCCTCCTCGTTTTAGCCATTTATACTTAGCCACTTGTACTTCCCTCTGTCGAATGCCTCTTCATATTCTTTGTCCTTTCTTCTATTGGTCATTTATCTTTTTCTTAATGATTTATAGAAGCACACTGTATAAGAATATTAACCCCATTTTTTACCCAGTATATATCTTTTGTTGTAGAGATGATTTCACTTTTACAATATCAAATCCTTATGGATTCCTAATGCCACAATAATGTTGATGTTTGGGTGATGGGCCTATGGATTTTTTTAACAGTTTTTTAAATGTATCTAATACCTTTAGTATTACTTTTTAAGTTAAAAAGGTCATATTTTTATGTTCCATAAAATAAGCAAAATTCCAACAAGATTTTTGATGAAACCTGGAAAACTGATTCTAAAACTCACATAGATTGATGGATTTATTTCATCACTCCTTTTTTAGACAGGGTCTTGCTCAGTCGCCCAGACTGGTGCACAGTGGCACAATCACAGGTCACTGCAGCCTCGACCTTCTGAGCCCAAGCAATCCTCCTATGTCAGCCTTCTGAGCAGCTTGGGACTGCAAGTGCACACCCACCATGCCCAGCTAATTTTTACATTTTTTGTAGAAGTGGAGTCTTGCTATGTTGTTCAGCCTGGTCTCAAACTCCTGGGCTAAGTGATCTGCCCACCTTAGCCTTTCAAGGTGCTGGGATTACAGGTGTGAGCCACTACACCCAGCCAACTAGTCTCTCTTAATGGCCCTTTGGAGACAAGAGAACCAAGCCAAACCTGAAGAACAAAAAGGGTGAGACTTGCCTTACAGAGATCAACACTTGTAAAGTGGTATTGGCATAAGAACAGAAAAACAGGCTAAAGGAAAGCATCTTAAGCCTGCTTGGGCAACTAAAACAAAAATACCATAAAGTAGGAAGCTTATAAACATACGAAACAACTTATTTATTTCTCACAGTTCTGGAGGCTGGACATCCAAGTTCAAGGCACCAGCAAATTCAGTGTTTGGGAAGGGCCCATTCTTCATGGATAGCCACCCTTCTTGTTGTGTCCTCACATGGAAGCAGCAGCTAACTAGTTCACTGGGGCACCTTCTTGCCCCCATTTGCGCGGGCAGAACCCTCATGACCTGATCACCTCCCCCAAAGCCCCTTTTCTTAACACTATCATATCTGGGATTAGGTTTCGACTAGGAATTTGGGGAGGTAGGGAGGCACAAACATTCAGATCATAGCACATTAGTACAGAGAACCCAGAAGCAAACCCATATATAAATGGAACAATGGTGATGAATTATTTAACAAATGGAATTGGGACAATTAGCATATATCTGAAAGAATAGTAAGGTTAGATTCCTTTAACACCATACATAATACATGTATTGGCGCTCACGCGTGCACACATACACACCCCATTCTGGGTGGATTAAAGAAGCAGTAAATGTGAAAGAACTTCAGGAATTTTATAAGGAAATATAAGAGACTCTGGTAGCTACCCTCCAAGATGGCTTCTAATGATCCTCACACCCTGGTATTCAAGCCTGTGATATTGTGATGTTGCAAGACACATATATTTTCATCTTCCTCCCAAGCTTCTGGGTCCTTAGCACAGAGCTCCTCAAACCCTTCCCGCTTCCTGAGTGATAAAGCATCTTTTGTTATAAATGGGGTCTCAGTCCCCAGTTCCTAATACAAGAGCTTCTAAGAATTTCTGGAGTGACAAGAGTGTTTTTTGTATATCAGTGAAGTGAACTGGTGGGTGGGGCCCCTAGATCAGTTCAGGATAATGGCCAGTGACTAGAAAGACTAAAGCTTGATTAGAGGGTTAGAACTTTCAGCTTCACATCACCCTCAACCTCTGGAAAGGAAAGACGAGCTAGAAATTGAGCTGACCATCAATGGCCAGTGATTTGACTAATCATGTTTACACATAAAAGCCAAAACCTTGGGGCCTGAAGAACTTCTAGGTTAGTGATGGCATCCACGTGCCAGCAGGGTGGCATACCCTAACTCCACAGGACAGCAGCTTCTGTGCTCAGGCTCCTTCTGTACCCCACCCTATGTCTTCACCTGGACTAGGTATACCTCTGGGTAAGTAGGGAAAAAAGAGGAGTAAGATGAGAGAAGAATGCATAAACTTCAGTTAATCAAAGTGAATTTTTTAAAAAATTAAAAATTTGTAAATTAAAAGTTAACAAAATAATTATTAATTCTTAATTAAAAAAAAAAATCTGGTGACAAAATATGACAAAGCTAGGACATGGGTACTTTAGTGCTCATTTTATTCTTCTCTATAGTCTTCTGGCTGCCTGAATAGTCCATAACAAAATATGTTTAACCAAAATGAATGGTAAATAATAACTTAGTCAACATTTTCAGCAGAAAAGATCCAAAGAGTTTATACAATTGATAATAGAAACCAGTACCATACACAAACACAAAATTAACAATAAGAAATTATGCTAGTATTATAAATAAACACATGAGAAAATGTACAAATTCCAGCTCTTTAGTAATTTTTCATCCAAAAAATATACCTGTTCAGTGCTAGTAAGTCCAGGCATTATTCTAGACTTTGGGAAGACAGCAGTGAACAATACAGCTCTCATATTAATACACTGAACTTACATTCTAAAAGGCAGAGACAGCCAACAAAAATATAAACAAATAAAAAAGATGCTGATAAATGCTATGAAAACAAAATGGATGATGTGACAGAGATGAGGGAGGGAGAAAAGATACTTTAGATTGGGTGTTTTAAGACTCTCTGAGAAGACACCTGTCCTGAGAAGTACATAATGAAAATCCTTCAAAAAGCTAAGGAAAGAGGAGCCCAGGCAAGTGCAGAAATCCGGACATGAGAACAAACATAATCCATTGAGGAACAGAAGATTAAAGTGCCTAGACTGCAGGGAATGAGGGGTGAGTATGAGATAAGATTAAAAAGGCAGACAAGGAAATCCAGGGCTGAATTCAGGTTTCAATGGAATTTCAAAGCTTATACAATTTGGGGGAAAACCCTCTTTAAAAAAAAAGGAACACAAAACCATAAAAACAAATTCAGGTCCTAAACTGAGTATGTATTCAGAATAAGAAAGGAAATGACATCACTACAGATTTTTAGAAGCTGCCAACCACATTAAAAAACACTACATAAGAGTCTGGCCCCTCCGAGTTCTGGCACCGGGCAAGCTCACACCCACAGCCAGCGCACCAGCGTCTCCGCCATCCTGGCTGTTACGCCAGCTCTCCAGGCACCATGCTTTCCCTCATGCTGGGCACTGCTCTCTGGGCACAACCATAGCCCTCACCCTGCACACGCTCTTGACCCATGTACAGTAGCCACAGCCACCAGGGCTGGCGTTCACGGCCTCCTGTGCTCGCCTTCCCACCCCTAGGCTGGGGTGCAGTGGCGCAATCATAGCTCACTGCAGCCACAAAGGCCTGGGCTCAAGGGATCCTCCTACCTCAGCCTCCCAAGTAGCTGGGACTACAGGAGTACACCACCATGCCTGGCTATTTTTTATTATTATTTCTTTAGAGACACAGTCTCACGATATTGCCCAGGCTGGATTTGAACTCCTGGCTTAAGTGATCCTCCTGCCTCAGCCTCCCCAGTAGCTGGGATTACAGGTGCAAGCCACTGTCCAACTCAATTTTTTTTTTTTTTTTTTTTTTTGAGATGGAATCTTGCTCTGTCGCCCAGGCTGGAGTGCAGTGGCACGATCTCTGCTCACTGCAAGCTCCGCCTCCTGGGTTCACGCCATTCTCCTGCCTCAGGCTCAGGTGTAAGCAGCTGGGACTACAGTACAGGATCCAGCCACCATGCCCAGCCTTTTTTTTTTTTTTTTTTTTTGTATTTTTACTAGAGAGGGCTTTCACCGTGTTAGCCAGGATGGTCTCGATCTCCTGACCTCGTGATCCACCCACCTCGGCCTCCCAAAGTGCTGGGATTACAGGTCTGAGCACCGCACCCAGCTCCAACTCAATTTTATAATATACTTTTCTACAGAGAGAACACAGAAAATAGTTCAGTCTTTTGTTTACAATAGAGAATCAATGTTTATTTTTTACTACTTAGAGTTTAGAAAAGTTTCAGCTTCACAACTATAGGTGATGCCATGTAAATGTCTCAAATTACAATTTGTGAAAACCTCTCATGTTTCTTTCACATGTGAGTTATAAGATTAGAAGAATATTTTTAAAAACTTACAAAAAGTCAATCCTGGTTTCTCGTCCATTACCCACAGTCTTCCAGTGTTGGCCAGATGTGTCATAGGATGCATTCATATTGCTATGCAAACCTTCGGCCAAGCACCCTATGACCATGCCAGCCGCACTGGCAGAGTGCACAGCCAGAAAATTCCTGGAAGCTGTTCTTACATGGAGTCAGCTAGCAACAACTCAACTTTAAAATGATTGCAGGTCACATAAACATATCCCACTCATCTTCTCCTTAGGACTCCAGAATTGCCTTTGTCCATCCCAAGACAGCCTCAAAGGATAAGGTGTGTGACAGGAAAGAAGACAAAGTGGAAAACTACAGTGGCCTTAACCAATTCAGTCCAGCTTCAGAAAGATACTATGCAAGTGAGAGAGGCCTTACGCTTTATGAGCTTCAACGTAAATACCTCTGTCCAGATCATTCTGAGCCTTAAAGATCATCAAGAACAGTTAGGATTTTTTCTTCTTCATGAGACAAGAAACCACTGGAGGGTTTTAATCAAGGGATCTGAACTATGTTTTAACAAAAACACACAGGGAAATGCACTGACCTAAGGCTATCCTCTAACCCTGATCAAAAAGAGGTACTCAAGCACCACGTAGAACAAAGTTATGCTTCCCCCTCCTGAAAATCTGGGTTTCCTCTTTTTCCTTATCTCTGGATTATAGATATACACAAATCCAGTCATCCCATAATTTTCCCAAAGACTTCTAACTGAAAATAGAAGCAATAATTTCTCAACCTGCAAGTTTGTAAAAAAAAAAAAAAGAACAGCAGTCTTTAAAAGCGGGATACTCAGTGACTAAGTGTTGTTCTACAGCTATTTCAGGAATGGCGGTATTGTTGTTCCTAGCTGTGCAGCCCGAATCTTAATAGCCTGGCCTTCCCATCAGCTCGGGAGACCACAAATATCTTCAATCAATTCCTTTTACACTTAAATTAGCAAAATTTAGCTAGTAAGTTCATTTTTACGAACAATTAAGAGCTCTGAATCCAACAAGTAAGTATGTAATAAACAAATAATAGTAAACCAGTCAATCATGAACCCTGAAGTTATTAAAAGCACAGGGGGAGGGGTGGGGTGGAGATGGTAAAAATGATTAGAAGCTGTTGAACCAGAAATGCTGGAGGGTGATGGCATTCCTCAGCCCTTCCTACTCACCCATAGGTCTCCTGCTCTGCCCTTCCATCCATGTTTGGGGAGAAGGGTCAAGAGAAAAGCACACAGTAGCTTCTCACCACACAAAGTAAGCCCTGCTACTGACATGCTAAAGAAGCTGTGAAGAAAAGGAAATTAAAGAAGACAAACAAAGAAGAGATCCAAGTAAGAATCGACCTGAGAACACAGTGTGTAATGTAACATGCACGGAAGAGCATAATACAGATACAAAGTTTAAAATTTAGGAGTGGGAAACACAGAATAAAAGGACTGTAGGATTAGGTTAATCTAGACAACCTTGGTCCCAAAGTGGTTGGTGTGGAATAACTGCCAGTCATCATCTCATCCGTAAGATCTTTGTAACTAAATCATAAAGGCAATGACAAAGTGAATTTACATTTTTCAAATCCAATTACACACTGTGAAACTTTAACCTAGTAAGACAACATTTCAATGAGAAGCTAAAACAACTGTAAAAATTTTGATCTAGAAAAATATCTGATAAAGGTAAAAATAAATGCTACCCATGCACCTTTTTTTTAATTAACTAGATCTACAAGGCTCGTTATGAACAACTAGTCCCAGCTCCCTCTCCAATATTTCCTTTTCCCAAAAGCTTTCCTCAGTCTATTCAGTGACTGTCGGCTGAGGAAGTCTGAGATATAGTTGTTTCCCGGTCCTGGCATCCTCCATACTTCCCACCCCTGACGTCTCAACACAATACTAACTTTGGTTAGATCAATATTTCAGGCTTGTATCGTTATAACTACATAAGGTGTTCAGAGTTGAACCGAGTAATAAACAATAATTACTTTTCTTTTCCTTCACAACATTTTGTTTCCCTTGCACTAACTGTTTTCTCATTTATTTAGTTTTCTACATACTTATCTACTATACATTTATCCCAATTCACCCCAGACTCAACAGCCTGACAAAGCTCCTTTGAGTATATTGATTTGCCTCAGGTTTCTATCAATGTTATCTTCTGGAAGAAGTCTCTCCCTGTCTTCAGACTTGCTACCGTCTGGACTGAGGAACCTGGGCCAGGTACACAGCTACCGTCCTAGGTGTTCCTCCCACTACTCTCCTGCATTAATCTTCTTCTTCCTAAAAATACCACTGCCACTCTCTCCCCCACCTCCATTCCCCTCAGGTCCCACCACAGAAGTTTCATGAGAAAAAAAAAAATATGTCGACAAAGCTTGGGAAACCTTGCAACATATAGTCACTTTCTGGAATTCCCTAATGTATACATTTGAGAACCCTATTCTAAAAAACTTTCCATTTTGATTAGTCCAGGTATCTCTGAAACTTAATCAGAGACAATAATCTATTTCTGAGGAATACCTACCTGCTAATGATGTACACTTTGGGAAATGGTACGTGGATGGTAAGCTACTTGAAGGCAGGGAATATAGTTTATCCTTTGCAAACTCATGACATCTAACATGGAACGAAATATAGGGAAAAAAAACATACTGAAACAAACACAGGTTTATGTAATAGCAGATGTCACATATCTTGGTCATATTCTAAAAGCTGTTCCAAAATACCAATGATCATCCTAGGCATATTATAACAACTCTCTATACATTTCATAGAATCTCCACTATCAATTCATTATGTGTGAGTGCAGCTATCCCTGGGTATTCGTGGGGGACTGATTTTGGGACCCACTAAGGATACTAAAATACACAGATATTCAAGTCTCTTATATAAAATGGTACAGTATTTGCATATAACCTACACACATTATCCTGTATACAGGCACACCTTAAGACATTGCAGGTTCTGTTCCAGACTACCATAATAAAGTAACACAAAGTTTTTGGATTCCCGGTGCATATGAAAGTTACGTTTACATTATACTATAGTCTTCTAACTGTGTAACAACATTATGCTTTTAAAATGCACACACCTTAATTAAGGATCATCTGAGCCTTCAGCAAGTCATAGCTTTTTTGCTGGTAGAAGGTCTTGTCTTGATGGCTGCTGACTGATTGGGGTGGCAGTTGCTGAAGGTTAGAGTGGCTGTGGCAATTTCTTAAAATGAGACAATAAAGTTTGCCATATCAATTGACTCTTCCCTATGAAAGATATCTCTGTAACGTGTCATACTATTTATCCACAGTAAAACTTTCTTCAAAACTTGAGTTAATCCTCTCACACCCTGCCATTGCTGTATCAATGAAGTTTATGTAATATTCTAAATCCTTTGGTTGTCATTTCAACAACGTTCACAGCATCTTCTCAAGGAGTAGAATCCATCTCAAGAAACCACCTACTTTGCTCATCCATAAGAAGCAATGCCTGGCCAGGGGTGGTAGCTCACACCTGTATTCCCAGCACTCTGGGAGGCCGAAGCAGGAGGACTGCTTGAAGCTAGGAGTTCGAGAACAGCCTGGGCAAGAAAGTGAGATCCTGTCTGTACAAAAGATATATTTTAAAAAAAAATTAGCCAGGCACAGTGGTGTGTGCCTGTAGTCCCAGCTACTTAGGAGGCTGAGAAGGGAGGATCGCTTTAGCCAGGGAGTTCAAGTCTACACTAAGCTAGGATCATGCCACTGTATCTGCTCCAACCTAACAGAATGAGACTTTGTCTCTAAAAAAATTTTTTTAATAAACAGATAAAAACAGCAACTCCTCATCCATTAATGTTTTATCATAATACTGCAACAATTCAGTTCCATCTTCAGGTTCCACTGCTAATTCTAGTTCTCTCGCTATTTCCACCACATCTGCAGTTACCTCCTTCTTTGAAGTCTTGAATCCCTCAAAGTCATCCATGATGGTTGAAATTCAACTTTTTCCAAACTCTTGTTAATGTTGGTATTCTGACCTCCTCCCACAATTCATGAATGTTCTTAATGGCATCTAGAATGGTGAATCCTTTCCGGAAAGTTTTTCACTGATTTTGCTCAGAGCCATCAGAGGAATCCCTGCCTACGGCAGCAGTCATACCCTTAGAAAATGTATTTCTTAAATAATAAGACTTGAAAGTTGAAATTAGTCCTTGATACCTGGGCTGCAGAATAAATGTTGTGTTAGCAGGCACGAAAACAACATTCATCTCCTTGTCCATCCATATCAGAACTCTTGGGTGACCAGGTCCACTGTCAATGAGCAGTAATATTTTGAAAGGAATCTTTCTGAGCAGTAGGTCTCCACAGTAAGCTTAAAATAGTAAACCAGGCTATCAACAGATGTGCTGGATTCCAGGCTCTGTTTTTCCACTGATAGAGCACAGGCAGAATACAGATTTACTGTAATTCTTAAAGGCCCTAGGATTTTTGGAATGGTAAAGGAGCACTGACTTCAACTTAAAGTCACCAGCTGCATTAGCTACAACCAAGAAAGTCACTGTCCTTTGAAGCTTTGAAGGCAGGCATTGACTCCTCTCTAGCTATGGAAGTCCTGGATAACATCTTCTTCATCAAATAGAAGAGTGTTTTGTCTACACTGAAAATCTATTGTTTAGTGTAACCACCTTCATCAATGATCTTCACTAGTTCTTCCGGATAACTTGTTGCAGCTTCCACATCACATTTATTGCTTCACCTTGCATTTTCATGTTACGAAGACAGCTTCTTTCCTTAAACCTCACGAATCAACCTGTTAGTTTCCAACTTTTCTTCTGCAGCTTCCTCACCTCTCTTCATAGAATTAAAGAGAGTTAGGGCCGGGCGCGGTGGCTCATGCCTGTAATCCCAGCACTTTGGAAGGCCGAGGCGGGCCGATCACAAGGTCAGGAGATCGAGACTATCCTGGCTAACACGGTGAAACCCCATCTCTACTAAAAGTACACAAAATTAGCCGGGCCTGGTGGAGGGCACCTGTAGTCCCAGCTACTCGGGAGGCTGAGGCAGGAGAATGGCGTGAACCCGGGAGGCGGAGCTTGCAGTGAGCCGAGATCGCGCCACTGCACTCCAGCCTGGGTGGCAGAGCCAGACTCCATCTCAACAAAAAAAAAAAAAAAAAAAAGAGTTAGGGCCTGCCTCTGGATTAGGCTTTGGTTTAGGGAAATATTGTGGTTGGTCTAATCTATCCAGACCACTCAAACTTTCTCCTTATCAGCAACATGGCTGTTTCGTTTTCTTATCATTCATGGGTTCACTAGAATAGCACTCTTGATTTCCTTCAAGAAATTTCCCTTTGCATTCACTTGGCTCAAGAGGACTAGCTTTTCGCCTGTCTCAGCTTTTAACACAGCTTCGTCACTATGCTTCATCATTTCTAGCTTTTGATTTCCAAAGAGATGTGTGAGTCTTCCTTTCACTTGAACATGTAGAGGTCATTGTAGGGTTACTGACTGGACTAATCTGAATATTGCTGTGTCTCAGGAAAGAGAGAGACAGGGGTATAGCCAGTTGCTGGAGCAGTAAGAACATACACATTTATTAAGTTCATCACCTTACATGGGTAAATGTTTCAGAGTGCCCCAAAACAATTACAACAGTAACATCAAAGATCACTGATCACAGGGCACCATAACTAGTATCATAATAATGAAAAAGTTGAAATACTGCAAGAATTACCCAAAATGTGACACAGAGACACAACATAAGCACACGCTCTTGGAAAAATGGCACTGACAGACTGGCTCGACTCAAGGTTGCCACAAATCTTCAATTTCATAATTTCACAATTCAAGTTCATAATTTAACATGTTTATTACAGTATGAGTGCATATACTTTATGTTAACGACAAGAAATTAAATGAGACAAAGGATAAGTGGTGAAGAAATTTTGCCCCCTTCCTTCGTAAACAATTCCGGCAAACCTAAATAAGGGGAGTCACTTCTTCCAGTCCCCTTCTCTCAGTAAGGAGGAGAGGAAGAGAAGCATTCTGCCCCTGCGCAGCATAAAGAACACACCGTGCTCCTGCAAGCTTCAATCAGCAGCTCTGGACCAAATGAATCAACATGTTTATCTGCTAATACAGCTGAGCTCATTTTAAAGTGTTATGCACTTAAAAGGAAACAAACTTTTTTAAAAATGAAACTAGTAAAAATTAAAAACTTTTTGTTGTTTTAGCGAGTTTAGTAATGTTGTTAATGAAGACCACACAGAGTAAACCTTCCACTTTGTCAAAATGTTTATTCTCAATGAAGAAGATTTAAGGAAACTCAGGCTGGAAAACATTTGATCTAGGGGTCAAGGACAGTCTGACTTCTTAGTTCTGCCAGCAGTTTTTTAAAGCTGCTTCCTGTACTAGGGAACGTTCACTGTTCTTGCACAAACAATAATAAAAGTCATTTATACAAACACCTTCATTATTCTTTCCTTTTAAATTCACTGTTTGGTAATAACAAAGGCTACAATCATGATTCTAATAAACATTTTGAGCTTTTATTTACCATTAAATTTCTATTAATGTATTATTTGTGGGGAAACAAGTTATTCGCTTATTCAAAAATATATCCCCAATGCTGCTACTCATGTGCCTGACACTGTGGATAAAAGTCAGCAAAAGAGATGCTGCCACTGCCCTCCCAGAGCTTCCAGTTTTGCTGAGGAGATATTATGAAATTATACACACATACATAACCCAGACTATGAAAAGGGAAAAATATACCATGAAAGCAAATAATATGATCTGGCCCTGGGGGTCAGAGGATTCCTCTGGCAGTGATAATTAAGATGAGATTAGCTTTACAATCGCTAAACATTTGAAACACACACATTCCAAATCATCCTAGGGGTAAGAATGCTTACAGCTACGTGGGGGAGGGGAGAAAGGTTTATAGAAGCCAAGGTAAAATCCATGACTTTAAAAATAAAGGTGAGAGCTTCATGTGTACAACACCAAGAGATCACTTATCTCTGTAGGAAGAAAAGCAATGGCCACTCCTAGCATATTTCCACTCAAAAATAGATTTCATAGCTAGAACTATTTTCCAGTAATAAAGCTAAACATCAGCTATCAATGTAATAATCTCCAATAATCTCAAGTCCTTCAAACACATTAAGATTAATTTATAACAGTAAATGTATCACAAGCCTCAACACCCCATATAAACCCAGTAATGAAAAAAGATGTCTTAAGCTTCACATATCACAGGTCACCTAATGTTAGAACAGAAACAAGCTTCTAGAAATCATCTTGTAATAAAACACTTTTCACTGTGCAAATCAGGAATAACACCCAAAGTGAAGAAGGAGCATGTGTAACGTCACACATCTAGCTCATAGAAGAACAGGAGGTTAGCTAGAGCTTGGATTGCCTGAGTCCATTCTCTATGCTTTTTCTACCAGTATATAACAGCAAATGTATGACAAGAAACAAACGTTGCAAATAAATAAGGCAGAATTTTAAGACACAAATTCCATTTCAAAATTTTTATTTTTAAATTTTTAAAAATATTTTTAGGGACAGGGTCTCGCTGTGTTGCCCAGGCTGGTCTTAAACTCCTGGCACAAGCAGCCCTCCCTCCTCAGCCTCCCAAAGTGTTGGCATTACAGGCATGAGCCACCGTGAGTAACTCACAATTTTTATACATTTTCAACTGACCCGCACATGCTGTAGGCTCTAGAAAACGAATGCTCCCTCTTACCACATACCACAGAAGAGTAAAATTGAAAACAGCTGGGCACAGTAGCTCACCTCTGTAATCCCACATGCTATGGGAGGCTGAAGAGGATCTCCTGAGCCCAGGGGTTCAAGACCAGCCTGAGGAACATAGTGAAACCCTGTCTCTACAAAAAAATAAAATTAGCCAGACACAATGGTGCACACCTGTAGCACTAGCTCCTCAGGAGGCTTAAAAGGAAGGATCCCTTGAGCCCAGGAGATCAAGGCTGCAGTGAGCTATGATCACAACACTGCACTCCAGCCTAAACAACACAGCAAAACTGTCTCTTTAAAAAAATAAAAAAATAAGTGAAGAAAGCGACTATTTATTGACTCCCTAGGGTCTAGGAGTTCGATTGAGTGGCTTATCTACTTTAATTTCCATTAATCATCACAACTACCCTCTGATTAGATATTATTCTCATTTTACTAAGATCCAGAAACATTAAGTAATTTACCTATGGTTACATGGTAGAAAAATGGCAGAAGTAGGATTTGAATTCAAGTCTAAATCTAAATCCATGTAGCCATTTTACCATTAAAAAGCATTTTTTCTTTTTTTGAGACAGGATCTCATTGTGTCACCTAGGCTAGAGTGCAGTAGCACGATCATGGCTCAGTTCACTGCAGCCTCAACCTCCCAGGGGTGGGTGATCCTCTCGCCTCAGCCTCCCAAGTAGCTGGGACTACAGGCGCACACCACCACTCCCACCTAATTTTTCTGTAGACATGAGGTTTCACCACGTTGCCCAGGCTGGTCTCAAACTTCTGGACTCAAGCCATCCATCCACCTTGGCCTCCCAAAGTGCTGGGATTACAGGCATAACCCACTGTACCCAGCCAGTGTTTCCTCATTAAAAAATACTATACAATGGGGTTAGGTTTCCCTGGGAACTTAAAAATGCCCATTTAATTGCTAATGAAACATCTTTTAAAGTTTGGTCTAGGATAACTGCAATTTATAACATTATATCAAAAAGAACCACCAAGTTTTAAACTACTACTTTACAAACAAAACTTGGAACATATTCTCAAGTTAAATTTTATTCATATTTTCTTTCATAACATTCTTTTCAACCCTGCTGTCAGTGCCACCAGAAACGGGTGTTATCTACACCTATGAAACGTTGGCTCAGACACAGGAAGAGTATAATGCATGACTGCTTAAAAGAACCATAAAAATACAAGAAGTACATTTTAATCATTCTGATTTCTCCATTGGTGGACAGCCCATTAACAGCTTCAACTGGGAGAGAGCATACTGCTCAAAAATAAGAACCGAGCAGTCCAAATAGAGCAAAGCACATCATTAATTAAAAGAATACCAATTTTTACACAACTACCCACACCATAGGACTGTTTCTGCTTTCTCAGCTCTGCTAAATTCTGTTACCACTCACGCACCAGGTTCTCAGCTTCCAATATTTAGTTGACGTTGTTTGCCTGCTGTCATCTCTCATCCGTTCTCTTTACCCTCATGGATTTCTGCTTTTATATGTGTTCACTATCATTTTAGTGGGGAGGGAAATACATGTTTCTCTGATAATACTAGAGATTTTTAAAGTTTTCTTTTGATCCCTTATGGTATCTGTTTTCTCCCAGTGTTCCAAGTGTCACTCCCTCTTCTACCTCTCTATGTCTACCGTTTTTTTTAAATGTTGGAGTTGTCCCCGAAATGACCAAGTCTTGGATTGTTAGTTCATATTTAAGAACAAGCCCCTGAAAAGAACTGACTGAAAGATCTGTGTGGGAGAACAGGGTTTAACAATTGATAGAATTCACTTAAGGTACTCTCAGCAGAAAGCCTATCAGTATCGGAAGATGCTGTTATCTTCAGTCTTCCACAGGAGAAGGATGGGACAGGTTTGACTGTGGAGTTCTGGAAGGAGAACAGAGGAAGACAGCTAAGAGTTCTACAGTTCAGGCATAGGTTTCCCTTGATGTCCTTGTTTTAAACCAAGCAACAATCCACTGCCCCTGGTTTCGAAGTCCAGACACCTCTTCATGAATTTCGCAAAGAATAAACCTTGTTCTCCTGAGGACAGGGAGTTGGTAGTGAAGGAACTCACCCATCTACAAGGGCACATAGGGAGAAAATAATAGGATTCCACCTGTCAGTGTACACAGATTTTCTGACCAGCTTCCCTGTTTTCAGCTCCATTTCTGACCCCTATCTTCCTTAGTATCTGGTGCCTCCAAATACTGAGCCTCTTGGAAGCTTCGGACACACACAGTATTGCACTTCTTACAGGTATTGTTGTGCACTTACAGGTACTGTGTGATTCCTCTGCAAAGTCAGTGACCACTTATCCATCTGCTTATTTCAAAAAGGTATAGCAGCGTCTGTCTCCTGTTGTAACCTCTCCCAGTCTCTCTGTTTTTTCTTCCATTTAGGCAGGGATTAGGAAAGGAGAGGAGATACAGGTGTAGCCAATCTGTCATTTTTGGTCAGCAGCCCTGAGAGAGCTCTTCTGAAATCAGCTATCTCAGGATACTGACTTACGGACTAATTTATGTATTTCTCAAAGTCCGAACACAGATCTGCATTAGAATCCACAAGGATGCTTGTCCACACAGCAGGCTGGGTGATTTTTGCTTTTGCTGTTACATGGAAATCAGATTAAGTCACTACCTCACTTAAAACTTCCTAATAAGCAGCTTCCCACTCCACTTAAAAGTCAAGGTCTTTCAAAGCCTAAAATGATATGGCCAATGTATGTCTATCTCTGATCCCATTTAATTCCATTCTTTCCAGCCACTTTCTCTACTATTAATATATCCTGACAACACAGGCCTTCTGTTTATTCCTTCACTAACAACCAGTTTATTGCTATCTCAGGGGCTCTGCACATGTTCTTTCCTCTGCTTGTAACATTCTTCTTCTAGTTCTTTGCATGGCCCCTTCTCATTCTTCAGATCTCAGTTCAAAGGTGGACAGACAAAATGTGGTACATTCATATTATGGAACGTTATTTAGCCTTAAGAAGGAAGGAGATGCGGACATGTGCCACAGCATGGATGAACCTCGAAGACACTCCGCTAAGTGAAACAAGCCACACAAACACTGTACGATCCACTTACATGAGGCACTACAGCAGTCAAATTTACAGAAACAGAAAGAGTGGTGGTTGCTGGAGGCTGAGAGGAAAGAGAAAACAAAAAAAAATTACTGTTTAATGGCGGCAGAGTTTCAGTTTTACAACGTGAAAAAAGTTCTAGAGGTAGATGGTGGTGAACGGCTGCACAACAGTGTGAATGTACTTAATGCCACTGAAACGCACATTTAAAATGGCTAAAATGGTAAATTTTATGTTATATATATTTTACTACAACTTAAGAAATACTTTGTTTTTTTAAAAAAAAAGCAAGATAAAGAATAAGAGTTATCTCTTCAAAAGACACTTCCCAAGATTACTCTATGCAAAGCTCTCTCTCCTTTCCCCTGCCAGGTAATTCTCTGGCACGTATCATGGTATACTTTCTTCACAGAATACCACTATATAAAATTACGCTGTTTGTTTATTATCTGTCCTCCAATTACAGAGTAGGCACCTGGGATGTCTTCTAACACTACCCGCACAATATGGTAATAAATATATGATAGGAAGGCATTCAATATACATTTGGTGGCTAAATGAATTAACTGGCTTCTAGATCTCAACCCAGATCTACTAAATGAGAATCTTGAGATTCTCAGACATTGCTTTATTGGAGAGAAAACTTGCTATTTATGACCCAAACAGCACCTCCCAATCCCAACAGCTAGTTAGGACAATTTGACACAAATGGCCCTTAAAATAGATATTCTCTGTTCTTACTACAGAGTATGTGCTTTTGATTGGAGGGTTGAACAGTGGGGAAGCTTCTAACATTTTCATATAGGAATGCCTGATAACATGACAATATAGTTCCTTTAATTTAATTATTCTTAAATGATTTAGCATGTATACCTATTAGAAGAGCTTCCACATAATAAAACAGATCACTAAACACCTTTATGAAGTAATTCAGTTAGGATGAAAAAACAAAAAAAAAGTTTTTTTTGAGATGGAGTCTCACTCTGTCTCCCAAGCTGGAGTGCAGTGGCGCAATCTCAGCTCACTGCAAGCTCCGCCTCCCAGGTTCACGCCATTCTCCTGCCTCAGCCTCCTGAGTAGCTGGGACTGCAGGCACCTGCCACCACACCCGGCTAAGTTTTTGTATTTTTGGTAGAGACGGGGATTTCACGGTGTTAGCCGGGATAGTCTCGATCTCCTGACCTCGTGATCTGCCTGCCTCAGCCTCCCAAAGTGCTGGGATTACAGGCCTGAGCCACCGCGCCCGGCCTTTTTTTATTTTTAAGACAGGGTGTCACTGTGTCACCCAGACTGGAATGCTGCAGTGGCATGACTACTGCTCACTGCAGCCTGACTTCCTGGACTCAAGTGATCCTCCCACCTCAGTCTCCTGACCTCCCACGTAGCTAGGACTACAGTCATGCACCACTACACCTGGCTAATTTTTAATTTTTTTTTTTTTGTAGAGATACGGTCTCGCTATGTTACCCAGGCTGGTCTCAAACTCCTGGACTCAAGCAATCTGCCCGCCTCAGCCCCCCAAAGTGCTGGGATCACAGGCATGAGACTTTGTGCCCTGCCTTCTATTTATGTTCTTGATATTATCTCATTTCCTACAGGATTTTGGTCTTATATCTTCTCTCTCTTATCTTTCCATCTCACCTGGACAGTTCTATAGCTCACTCCTAGACAGCAAACAAACACACTTATCTCCCCATTCTAAAAAATATTCACTCGCCCTTACTACACATTCAACCTCTAATTTTCTCTATTCCTCTCCACAACATCCAGCTTTTTTGAAGTCTACTTTCTCATTTCCCATTCGCTCCTTAACCCTCAACTCCACAGTGGCAAACATGGTCATCAACCCCTTAACACAGCAGTTGCTCTCTCATTAGTCACCAATGAGTTCCTTTCTGTTCCTCATCATACTTCCTTCACTGTTTTAATCTTGTTCCTCCTTTTAGATGACTTAAATTCTGTTCATCCTTAAAGTATGGGTGGAAAGTGGGGTAGTGAACCCAGACAAGATTGGGTGTGGCCCTGGCTTCAACAGTTACTGCACTTTTCTGAGCTGGCTGACATAGGACTGGTCTGTCTTCCTAAGGGATAAATGAACTAGGGCAGGCACTAGATCCTCATTCAATCTTTATATCCTTGAGCTCTTTATATCTTTATATACTGTGTGCTTGGCACATTAAGTAGACACTCAATAGGGCTGTGGAAGGCAGGAAAGAAGGAAAATGGGGAGGGAACGGGTGGGGGAAAATGCAGGAAACAATTTTACTCATCTTTTTGTCCCTAAGTACAAAGTAGAAAAGTTAACCATAATAGAACCTCAATTAATGTTTGGTGACTCTTACTGAATACATATATACCACCTATTGCATGGAGATTTGGGTTTTGTTTAATTTCACTGAACATTTACATTTAAAACTCTGAGAACTGCACATTTACCACAAAGCTATGATTGTAAAAACTATACTGTTAATTATAGTTGCTGACTCATTAAGCAAATTCATAGTTTTAGAAACATAGTTTTAGTCAATGAAGCAATAAAATATACTTTAGCATTCTTCAACATTCAGACTGGGAGTAAGGGATGATAAAGAGAGACAGTGAAGTTGGACTCAACATGAAATGAGGTAGAAATAATAAAAACAACACTGAAGTCTGGCCATAGGTTGGTTAAACGGCTCTATAATTTTCCTAAAATTAACTTTCAAATCTAAGACAAAACTATCATAAGTCTAGGTTTAAAAAGCTTTTTTGAAAGTCTGATTTCTGTTACTTAAGAAAAAATAAAATGTCTCTAATTTTTAAACAAAGCACACATAAACAAGGTGATATCAATAAATGCTCTTTTACTATATTTCACAGGAAAACTATCTAGCACTTTGGGGCACTTTATTAAACAGTGAAAAGAAAAATATTTTTCCCAGTTAAAAAATGATGAAGACAATTCTTGGGGAGCAGGGGGACTCAAGTAACTGAATTCTGTATATAACTTAAAGTTCATTTTTTTTTTAGCTCTTATTCTCTGCCTCATTTCCAAGTTTCTATTTCCTTTACTTGCTTTTAAATGCCAGTATTCTCCAGAGTACTCTCCTCTCATCCTTCTCTTAAACATGTTCACTGAGCAATCTCATCTGTACCAGAAAAGCACACCATTTAGGAGTATACCTTCTAGGACCAAATGTGCTTGTGTTTGAATCCTGACCCTACTACTTGCTAGGTGTACAATCTTAGACAAGTTACTTAACTTTTCTGTACCGTAGTCTACTCATTTGTAAATCAAGGATAAAGCAGTGCCAACCTTACAGGGCTGCTGTGAGGCCTGAGTTAATATATATAAAACGCTTACAATGCTGCCTGGCACATAATATGTTTTCTAACTAAGAGTGTTAGCTGTAAGAGGACCATATAATTTACCCAGGGCACTTCTAAGATTTAAAGAAAAGATTATGGGCCAGGCACAGTGGCTCACACCTGTAATGACAGCACTTTGGGAGGCCAAGGTGGGCAGATCACAAGGTCAAGAGATCATGTCCACCCTGGCCAACATGGTGAAACTCTGTCTCTACTAAAAATACAAACATTAGCTGGGTGTGGTGGCATACACCTACAGTCCCAGCCACTCGGGAGGCTGAGGCAGGAGAATCATTTGAACCTGGAAGGCAGAGGTTGCAGTGAGCCAAGATTATGCCATCGCACTCCAGCCTGGCAACAGAGTGAGATTCAGTCTCAAGGGAAAAAAAAAAAAAAAGAGATTACGTATTAATAATCACACTGGAACATCAACAGCAAACCAGAACTATCTCAGGCAAATTAAGACAGTGTCATCTAACTAGTTAGGATAAGCCATAAAATACTGTTGATATGCACCATTTCTGCCCTGTAAATATCACATAACTAACCTAACAATGTTCAGTTCCAGTTAATGAAAACCTAGCAAAGACTTAACTATTATTTCTGAAAGTGGGTTCAGTAGGGGTGATGGCTGAATAGGTCAAAACACTTCAGAAACATCAAGTTAAATAAAGCTAAATATGTTGGAAAGATGAAGTTTACCATCTAGCCTACCCAAAAGTCACTGGTGTGCTAATTGACTTTACAGCTTAAATTTGTTTTATTTTGCAACTACAAAGTTATTCTGAAATGAAATTAAAATGAGCTACTAGCTTTTTAAAATATAAGGTATGTTATCTATGTTATTCCTCAGGGCCTATCCCATAATGAGTATTAAATAAACATTTCTTGAATGAATGAATGAATACTAAAAACAATTTCTATTATCTCTGAACTATGAGAGATATGGAAATTGTAACAAGAATGAAATCCTTAAAAGAAAAAACGGTAATTCAAATTTACTTGTTCACTACTTAAAAATCATTAAAAGCCATTTTTGACCTAATAATTCCATCAACCCATGTATTTCATATGTAAATGATGAAACAGGACTTGCCATGCCATGGATAAAGTTTTAAAAATGGTAATAAAAATCTTGTCAGGGTTATTAAATATTTTATTTAAACACTACTGATGTTTATTCAGCCAACAAAAAAGTATAATAGGGCAAAGACCACCTTCTGAATACTCCCTAGAGGCCAATCAGCCAGGTGTGAGAATTCTGAGGTTAGGGAAACTCTTTGAAACAGAGTTCAAGAAGAGCTACCTAGAAATAAAGAAACAGGCCGGGCACGGTGGCTCAAGCCTGTAATCCCAGCACTTTGGGAGGCCGAGATGGGTGGATCACGAGGTCAGGAGATCGAGACTATCCCAGCTAACACCGTGAAATCCCCGTCTCTACTAAAAAATATAAAAAAAAAAACTAGCCGGGCGAGGTGGCGGGCACCTGTAGTCCCAGCTACTCGGGAGGCTGAGGCAGGAGAATGGCGTAAACCTGGTAGGCAGAGCTTGCAGTGAGCCGAGATCGCTCCACTGCACTCCAGCCTGGACGACAGAGCGAGACTCTGTCTCAAAAAAAAAAAAAAAGAAAGAAAGAAACAAATTCAGATCATGATAGCCATACAGCAGACTTTGCAGAAGGGAGCATCAAAAAACCAAGAGCGGTTTGGCATATTTACCAATTTAATCAACTCTTTCAAAAAAGCTGAAGCACTAGTCTTACAGTAGTGGTCTACAAAAATTACCCAGCCACATTTAGTCAAGAGCAAATATCCAGTGGAAAATCTAATGCAGTTTTTATATGGATGCTACTGGAATCATATCCAAAAAACTGAAGAAGGCCAGCCAAAACCCCAAACTACAATTTTACTGTTTATGATCTTATGTTAGTTCCTGAAATCTGATATGAGGAAAAATATTCCTGTAAGATAAAAACAATAGCGGGGGCTAATATATATGGAAAGTACTATGCTAATAAGTTTGCGTACATTATTTCCTTTGGTTTTCACAATCATCTTAAATAATACCTGGCTTGACTGTAGGAATCTTGACTGGGGTCCCAAGGTCACAGCTCATTTCCAAATGCCTCGTCAGAATTTTTCTTTGTGTAAGTTTATATACTTTTTTGCTGGCATAATTTCTCTTTCCTCAGGTATACTCCAACACAATATGCTATCAAGCCTAACTACTGGTAAGGTAGGGTCAAATTCTGTTATGAAAAGGTCCATGTGAGCCCTCTACACTACACAACTACATGGTAGCAAATGAAACCACGACAGGCAGCTGTGACTCAAGTAGCTATACATATACGATTTAAAGTAATACTCCTGGATAGAATTTATTGGAAAGGAAATATCAAATATTGGAGCTAGAAGAGACTTTAGGGACACTAATCAAAACAAAATTTTATTGAACATAAATAAGATGCATTTTTACGGTAAACTTTCTAGTCATTATTGTTGTTCTTAAAGAAACAAAGTTTGGCAAGTTTGGGAAGAGAAGCTAGAATTCTTGGTTTTACATCAAAACCAAGATCATTAATTTTCTCACAGTATACTAGGATTCCTTCAATTTTGTATTTTTCTGTAACCCAAATTACTCTATTAAGTAGTAGAAATTTAGAGCTAGACAAGATTTCTAATCCATCCATTTATTTTTAAAGGCAAGAAAACGAAAGCCCAGTGTGTCAAGTAGTTTTATATTTTGGTTGCATACAGTTGGTCACCAAAAGAGTTAGGACTAAAACCCAGGACTTGATTCACAACCAGTGGTTATCAGCATCACAAAAAAGTCAATGCTTATCAGTAAGAATTTTAACAGGCCAGGCACAGTGGCTCATGCCCATAATCCCAGCACTTTGGGAGGCCAATGTGGGAGGATCGCTTGAGGCCAGGAGTTTAAGACCAACCTGGGCAACACAGCAAGACCCCATCTTTACAAAAAATTTTAAAATTAGCAGGCATGGTTGCATACACCTGTAGTCCCAGCTACTAGGGAGGCTGTGGCAGGAGGATGTCTTGAGCCCAGGAGTTCAAGGTTGCAGTGCGCTACGATCGCACTCCAACCTGGGTGACAGAGTGAGACCCTTTCTCAATAAATTAAAAAAAAAAAATTATAATAACAGCTATCACTTATCAAGCACCTATTATGAGCCAGGCACTACTATATTAAGGAGTCTATGTAATTATCTCAAAACCTCGCAACAACGTTAAAAGTCCAGATCTATCTGCCTCCAAAGCCAGCTGTATCTTCCCTTCCATCATACTGCTTTCACAATCCCAAGGAGAAATCCAGGTTGGTGGGGCAAGTGGGGGACAGGATGGTTGTTTTGTTTCTTTCTGTTACTACTGAAGTTATCCATGTAGAGTTACTTCATTTCTGTGAAGGACTTACAAATATTAGGTTATGTACTTGAAGAACATTTTTACTTATAAAAAAGAAAAGGTTTCCACTGTATCTTTATGAAAATATAAACTAAAAAAGTTGTGAAGACTCACTTAAATAAGCAATCAAAGACTAATTCCTTCCCCTAAGGAATGTGATTTCAACACAAGGCTTTCATTTAACCACTTGGTTTATTACAGAACAAAGATGTACATGTACATACAAACACACTATATATATATACACACACACACACACATATACACACATATATACACACATATATATACACATACACACACACACAGACATACATAAGACTTAAAGGAAATGTGCCAAAAATGTTAAAAGCCACTACTCCCCTACAACTCATAATCACAGTGACCTCCTTCAAGAAATGAGCACATAACCCAGGACCCAGACGATCAAGTGTGCCGTCCCCCTGACTCCTGGCTACCGTGATACATTAGGGGATGATAAACTGACTTGAGGAGGAACAGAGTCACCTCTGAAATTTACCATATAACTGGTAGGAAGGAGTCTATCTTCCTTTCAGACAGTGAGCTGTGATGATGTTGCCCTAAGGCTACAAGCACACAACAGAAGCCTGCTTGAGAATGAAGTCACAGCAGGTGGAAACAGAGCCAGCCCACATAGCAGAAGAGGATCCTTGATATCATCATCGTGGTTCTAGACCCACACATGCCTGAGATCAGTCCATCTTGGACTCCCATTTACTTAATCTAATATATCCACTGTGTCTTAATTTTTTGCTTGACTGCTTAAGCTTGAGTTGGATTTGTGCTGCTTAAAATTTTAATAGTACTGTCTATTCTCAGAGAGAAGTCCTCAGTTAAAAATAACACTACACTGCAAAATTTGAAACATTTTAAAATTAGGTCAATTAATCATTTTGTCTATCTAAAATACACTTTTAAATCACTGTAACAAAACTTTTGAAATTAAACCAGTAATACATTTAGTGTTCCTAAATAAGCTTATTCTAAATATTTATTAGCAATAATTGCACTTATTTACCACATACAACATGATGTTTTGAAGTATATACATTGTAAAACAGTTAAATCTAGCTAACAAATGCATTACCTCACAGTTATCATTTTTGTGGTGAGAACAGTTAAAATTCACTGTATTTGCATTTTTCAAGAATACACATTATTAACTGTAGTCACCATGCTGTACAATAACTGCATTTTTAAGTAGTATTAGAGTGTTACAGTGTCTGATATTTTGTTTGTACTAACATTTTTCTAATGGTAGAACATACCACAACTCTGCTCCCTTGGCTTTTCATGCTTCTGCGATACCACTCACCAACTATAGGTTATGTTAGGTGGGTAGAGATTTCTTCATTCGCACTGCCAGGATACACAAATAGAAGAGGAAGTTCTAAAACTGTGATGATTTTGCCTTCTCCAAATTCACAGAGAACGTCACAACCATCACAAAGAAGTTTCCTCTTTTTTCCTCTTCTGTTTCTCAGTAATTCTTCCTTCCCTCTGCTCATCCCTCATGCTCACCTTCCCTCAGGACCAACTGGGAGTTTGCCTCTCCTCCTTTCAAAGACTAACCGCGTCACCTATGTTCTCATCTCCTCCCACCCTCCACTCCATCGTATTCTTTCTCTGCCAGCTATATAGCATTTCCTACCACACTAGCATGCTCCCCTCTGCTATCACATATACAAAAATTTTCTCTAACTTTAAAAAAAAAATTCGCTGTTCACTTTATTGCTCTCCTACTTTTCACTGACAGATTTTTCAAATGAATGGTTTAAATCTGATATTTAAGCATCACTCTTTCCTTATTCCCCAAAAGTCTAGCTTCCTCCCTGCCCTCAAATCCCTGAAACTGAGTTCATGATATTTCTTTTACTGTCAAATCCAATGGCCCCTTTAGCTTTCATTTCCTCGCACACACTGCTGTACGTGGCGTTATTTCACTATCCTCTTGTAAAATCTTGCCTGCTGGTTGAATGACACTATAATCCATTTTAGCTCTCTTGCTTTTGGACTTCTCTAAAGAGGTCTCCTTTTCCTCTAATTCCCTGAATAAAGTATGCATTTCTCATGTTCATTCTTCAGTCCATTCTTCAATGTTCATTTTCCATATGCGTTCTCAGAAAAATTATATCTACCATTAAAACTGTGTTGTTCTCCAATATAAGGCAAAATTACAACACACACACTAAAGGCTGAATAACCATTTTCCCTCCCAAATTATGACTACTCCCAAATTTTCTGAAAATGGCATCACTTGTCTCCCCTAAAACCATGGCATGCACACACACACACCTCAGCACGCTTCCTATTTTATATTGCCTAGAACACCCTTCTTCCTTTCTCACCTGAAAAAATTCCTATCTGTCTCAAACTCCCCTTCCTCTGTGAAGCCTTTCCTGCCACACACCCATCACCCAATGAACATGACTTCCTAGTTCTCCCTTCTATAGAACCATGGCACGAAGCAAATACCTTTACTGTAGCACTTTTTAAATGATTTTAGATTCCTGTGTTTCTCATCTCACCCAATAACTATGTCCAGGTGCAAGGAGCACGTTTTATTCTTTTTGTTTCTTTAGTTGCTGTAACATGACAGGCACGCACTTGGTAAGTATTTATTAAGGAAAAAAACGCTTGAAAGGTCCGAGTTCAGAATGTCAACACACTTCATATACCTGCAGTGTTTTGCACGCGTCAAAGCTGAAAGTGCTAGCTTTGTGAATACCAAAAGCGTTAAGTGACTACACCAGTCATTCAGCATTTTGGTTTCCTGCCACAAATATTCTTCTATCTTTACATGCATATGTGTCTTATCTTCTTAAATGGGTAAGGACTTGCAGACTACAACTTCTAATGTTAAGTACATTATATTATGTAGTGTGTTTCCTTGTACCTTAGTAGGCTCTCAATAAATATCACATAGCTATTTGATGTGTCTCACTGTTAGGAGTTCTAAAACTGAGAGATCTGTCATTAACTTATTGTTTTAAATTAAATCAAAGTTTTTCAAAATTACTCATTAAGGAAAATAAGCATACATGGAACTCAAACAACAAATACCTTCAAATCCATGATCCAAATATGCATTAACTTCTAAAAAGAAAAGGCAAGAGTGGGTTCTTTCAGTGGTAGTAACGCATCTTTCCTTGCAAATATGGATCTCAAATATGGATCTCTTACATATGGCCATTAAAAAGCAATTTCCCTATAATTCATAACATAAAAGCTGACTCAGGCAATATTATCAATGGAGGTAAAAGGCTATTGAGAACTATCATCCCACAGATTTATAAATGAGAAAAATGTATCTTTACAGTGAAGAGATCCAGCAGTCACCTTCTTGATTAAGTATGTATCATGTATGCAGTATTCTCACCAAAAAAGGTTCAACCTGAATCTAATAATGAGGAAAAATTGGACAAATTCAGAAGGTGGGATATTCACAAAACAAATGATATAAAATCCTCAAAAAAAGTAGAATCAAAATCTGGTTCAGTGTATATCGCTTGGGTGATGGGTGCACCAAAATCTCACAAGTCACCACTAAAGAGCTTACTTGTGTAACCAAACACCACCTGTTCCCCAAATGTCTATAGAAATAAAAAAAAGAAAAAAAGTACATAATAAAAAAAAATTAGAATCAATGTCATAGAAAGCAATATAATGTTAGATTTTTACTTTCTGGAATAAAACAGTCTCAGGTGACACAACCAAATATATTGTAAGGACCCTGAATTTAAAAAATTTTATAAACTTTTATGGACTACCATATTAGGCATAATTATGAAATATGTTTTTTCTTAGTTGTGTTAATGATACTGTGATTATGAATAGCCTATCCTTGGAAATACAGGTTAGAAAAACTTAAGAGATAAAGTAGTATCTACAGCTTCCATTCAAATGATTCAAGTATATGAACTGGGCACAGTGGCTCACACCTGTATTCCCAGCATTTTCGGAGGCCAAGGCAGGAGGATCACTTGAGCCCAGGAGGTCAGGATTAGCCTGGACAATCTAGTGAGACCCCATCTCTTAAAAATTAAAACATTAGCCAGGTGGTGGTGCATACCTGTAGTCCCAGATACTTGGGAGGCTTATATAGGAGGATCGCTTGAGCCCAGGAGTTAGAGGCTGCACTGAGCTTTGGTCCACTCCAGCCTGAGCAACAGAGTGAGACTCAGTCACAAAAGAACACAAAAATTTTAAATATATGTAAAGCAAACGTGACAAAATGTTAAGGATGTTTTTGTGCTCATGAACACAATACATTCAGCTTTTCTATATATTTTTAAATCTTCAAAATAAAAAGTTAAAAGTGAAGGTAATTTTCTCTTCTTTCTAATCACTGTAAATATTAGTAAATTGATAGAGGGGCTCATCTTGAAGAGATTTAGTTCAGATTAAGTATAGGACCCTACTATATCTAACATTTATTTTAAATATTTTTACAAAATAAATAAACTAACTTGAGAATATAAGCTATGTAAACATAACTTCACAATCTAAGTATAAAACAAGTAGAAAAAATTCTTCCAGCCGGGCGCGGTGGCTCAAGCCTGTAATCCCAGCACTTTGGGAGGCCAAGACGGGTGGATTACGAGGTCAGGAGATCGAGACCATCCTGGTCTAAACGGTGAAACCCCGTCTCTACTAAAAAATACAAAAAACTAGCCGGGCAAGGTGGCGGGCACCTGTAGTCCCAGCTACTCGGGAGGCTGAGGCAGGAGAATGGCGTAAACCCGGGAGGCGGAGCTTGCAGTGAGCCGAGATCACGCCACTGCACTCCAGCCTGGGCAGCAGAGCGAGACTCCGTCTCGAAAAAAAAAAAAAAGAAGAAAAAAAAAGAAAAAATTCTTCCTCATTCTACACATAAAATTTTGTAGCTCTTAGAAATAATTATTGGTCAGAAACATAATCATAAAACTCTTCTTACCAATGTTTTTAATAGAACATATATTCATAAATATTCTTGTGTTTACATCTTCCAATGATACACAGTCATCCCATGATTCTAACAAATCATGACCTTTGGAATCAGAGATCTTATTTTTACTCTGCATCAAATGTTCTCCCGCAACCCCACTACCTGCCTCTGTTGCAAGGCTGCCATCTTATCAGCCTCCCAAATTCAACTTAACTGTCACTCCTTAACTATCTATCAACAGATCACCACAAAATTTAGTGCTTTAAAATAATAATAAGCCTTTACTATCTCACAGTTTCTGTTGAGTCAGGAATTCAAGACCAGTGATGCAAAAGGCATAGGAAAACTCCGATCAGCACTCCTGTTCAAACAAAGGACAATTAGGAGGCGTGTGGGAGTCACTGATCCATAGCAATTCTGAAATCCAGCAGGTGTTCTGAGGCAACACCTTGGATCTTCCTAAGATCTTAAAGGACTTTAAAGTCACATCTTCAAAACACCTGGATATTTCTAAGGTCGTAAAGGACATTAAACTCACATCTTCAGCTTGATCTGTAGATCATGTTTTCCCATGAGTGTCCTAGATTGGATCTTTTCCAGAATCCATTTCTTAATTCTAGTATCAATGATCATATGAAGAGGCTGGGAATTTTCCAGCCCTACAGTTCCTTGCTCTTTTTTCTTTAACAGTATTTCATTTTGCTTCTCTCTCTCCTTTTACATTTTATATATAAGCAGCAAGAAGAAACCAGGTAGCTTCTTCAACGTTCTGATAAGAAATCTCCTTAGCTAGATCACTTATTTATAGCTTACATTTTTCTATTTTCCATCTTATTGCACATGACAGAGTTGCTAAACGTTCTGCCACCACAGAACAAGGATTCCCTTTCCTTGAGTTGTTTCTGTTAATATTTTTCTCACTTTCCTTTAAGCCCTCAAGCAAAGACTTCTCAAAGGCTTCTATTTCTACATCAAACTTCTACTAACAGTCAACTCAAGGCTCTACATGCTTTCACTAATGCTTCAAAATCCTTCAAGCTTGTAGCCACTTCCAAATTCAAAAGACAGTACTCCATTTTCGTTACAACAAAACAAAACCACTCTGATACCAAAATCTATATAATATCTTTTTTTGGGGGGGGGGGGCAGGATCTTATTCTGTCACTCAGGATGGAAGGCAGTAGCACAATCTTAGCTCACTGCAACCTCCACCTCCCAGGCTCAAGAACTTAGAGATAGCGATCCTCCCACCTCAGTCTCCCAAGTAGTTGGGACCACAGGTATGCACCACCACGCCTAGCTAATTTTTGTATTTTTTTTTTTTTTATAGAGATGGGGTTTCACCATCTTGCCCAGGCTGATCTCAAGCTCCTGAGCTCAAGTGATCCACCCACCTCAGCCTCCCAAAGTGCTGGGATTACAGCTGTGTGCCACTGTGCCCTGCTCAAAATCTCTATTATCTATTGCTATAATTACCCCCCAAAATTAGTATTTTCAATATAATAAGGTTTTATTACACAGTTTCTGTGGGAAAGGAGTGGCCTAGCTAGATGGTTCTGCCCCAGGGTCTGTCATGAAACTGCAGGCAATATGTTAGCCAGGGATGCAGTCAGTCATCAGAAGACCCCATTTGGTTTCTACTATGACTTGCTCACATGATGGAAAAGTTCGCGATAGCTTTTGGCTTATAATTCCATTTCTGGTGGGAATAGGAGCTTAATGGCCATTCTACCTTTACATAGGTCAAGATGGTGTTTTTCTAGCTCACACAGTAGTTTGAATTGCTTTTTGAACTAGCATATCAACAGCTTATCTTCCACGTTTTAAATCACATTTGAGTAACTCATACTTTCACTAAAACACGTAAAAACTCAGTAGTGATGATCAAAAGCTGAGGGTATCTCAGGCAAAAGGGGTATCTGGTCATGTTCCACCAGATCCCTAAACCAAAGACACAGGGTCTTAATGTCACTAACATAACAGGTAGGCACCACTCTACTGTTTCTGACACTACTTTTAGTTCTACTACTGCACCTATTATTTATATTCTGAGAAAAAATTTTAAATGCATTACATAAAGTTAAAATTAAATGATATCAAGAAAAGGCATCTAAACTGTAGGATACACGACTAGTATACTAGAAAAGATAAGAAAAACACATAGGCAAAGTAAAACAACACAAAGGCAGAACAAAAATCCACTGTAGAAAGAAGCAGTTTGTATCAAGAGAATAGAAATCTGAACCAGTGGAACAGAAAACAAACTACAAATATTCATGGAAAATTAAGGAAAAAAGATAAAAAATAAAACTTATAAGGGGAGAAAGGGCAGATAAGGAGGATAGGCTACAGATATCTAGCCAAAGGTAACAAGGTGCTATGCTATCATGACGGATTAAAGGAGGCCACACATTCCTTATCATTATGATGGGCTCCATTTTTCCTCCTCTTGAATCTGAGCTAATGAATCTTGTAACTTGTTGCACAAATAAAATGTATTGGAACAATGATCTGCCACTTCTGCAACTAGTCTTTAGAAGAGCTGGTGGTTTCTATTCTTAGAAGTTAGTAACATGCTCTAAAGTAATCCAGGCTGTCCTGCTAGAGAGAGGTAACATGGAGGAGAACTGAGGCACTCTGAGGCAACATTCAAGCACCAAATCTGAGAATAAACCACTCTAGCATCTTTCAGTTCAGTCCAGCTACCTTCTAAATGCAACCATAGGAATGACTCTAGGTCACATCTCCAAGAGAACCATGGACTCAAACCACAGAATCATGAAAGAAAAAAAAAAAAATTATAGTTTTAAGGCAATAAACATTGGGGCAGTCCATTACACAGCACTGGTAATTGATGTAGCTACAATGATCTACAACAACACAACACTGCCATTCACTACAGATATGAATAATATCTGTAGTCTGTAGTATAAGATACTTGTATTTCAAGACCCTGCTAGAAAATAATATTTTAAACTGTTTGAGGCGAGGCGTGGTGGTTCACACCTGTAATCCCAACAGTTTGGGAAGCTGAAGCAGGCGAATCACTTGAGGTCAGGAGTTTGTGACCAATTTGGCCAACATGGTGAAACCCCATCTCTACTAAAAATGTAAAACTTAGCCAGGTGTGGTGGCGCATGCCTGTAGTACCAGCTACTGAAGAGACTGAGGCAGGAGAATCGCTTCAACCTGGAAGGCAGAGATTGCAGTGAGCCAAGATCGCTCCACTGCACTCCAGAATGGGTAACAGAGTGAGACTCTGTCTCAAATAAAAAAATAAGCAAACAAACAGTTTGAAAACCCAGCTTGTTTCAAAAACCTAGCTGAAAGTAATAGCTTTTTCATTTCTTAAACTATCTTCCATTATTTACTTACTTGAAAAAATATTCTAAATTCTATCTATGAATTAACTCAGGCATGGAAGATAAATGCTAAATTGTAACATTACATCTTCCAATTTTATTGACACCTATTTTAAGATGTTGAAAGAAGCTGTCTTAACAACCCCACTTAGGTAAGTATATTCTCATTCTTTGCTTCATTCATTCATTCAACAGTTTGTGAGGACTTACTATGCACAAGGAAACTATGAAGTAGGATTGAGAGCAGATTAAAATTGGATCACTTCCCTAACTTTCTAGAAAGTCAACCGCTGCTTAGTTTGCACTTCCACAGCACTTTATACAAATCTCGATTTTGTAGAAATAGTAACAGCAGCCAACATTTATGCAACACTTACTATGCACCTGGCAAAATTCTAAGTCATTATTACATAATTTAACTCAGTTACTCCTCACAATAACTTCATGAGATAGACAAGTACTATTACCCCCTTTTTACCAATGAGGAAACTGACTCATCTTGAAGTCTTTTGTCCCACTAGACTCTAGACTCCATGAGGGCAAGTGTTTCTTCATCTCAGTATCTCACACATCCCAGTTTCTGGCACGTATTTTGCTAGAAGTAAACAAAGAAATCAGTTTGTCCAAAAACTAGATACAAATATGCTCATTTACTTTACAAGAACAATTTTTTACTCCTCAAAAGTATAAGGCAATAACACTTTTTTGGACTAAGAAAAAATGGCTTGGTGTTGAATAAATACAGTATCTCTAACTAGTAAGAAAGATTAACATAAAGTTTACTCAACAATTGATGAAAACAAGACTTAAATTTTTTAAACAAGTCTAATTTGATAATTTTGTTCAGCAATATGTTATGCAGAAGTCCATAAAAAACACAATGACAGGGGCCAAGATGGCCAACTAGAAACAGCTGCGGCCAGAGGCTCCCACCAAGAACAAAAACAGCAAGTGAATTCTGCACCAGCAACTGAGGTATCCAGGTTCTCTCACTGGGACTGACTAGGCAGTTGGCGCAACCCACGGAGAGTGAGGAAAAGAAGGGTGGTGCAGCGGCCCACATGGGAGCCACAATGGAGCAAGGGGAGCTGCCACCCCCAGTCAAGGGAGGCAGTGAGTGACTGTGCTACCCTGCCCGGGAAACCATGTTTTTTCCACAGATCTGTGCAACCCATGGATCAGGATATCCCCCTCATGAGCCGATGCCACCAGGGCCTTGTGTCCCAAGCACAAAGCTGCGCAGATGCTTGGCGGCCACTCAACTGGAGAATGCCTAAGACTACCAAATTCCCAGGGAAAGGGGCCATCGTCATCACTGCAGCTGCCTGCTGTCCAAGACAACTAAGCTCCCCAGGGAAGGGAGAGCAGCCATTACTGCAGCTGCCCGCTGTCTAAGATGACTGAGCTCCAGAGGGGCAGCAGCCAACACTGTAGCTCCAGTTTGCCGTTTTTTCCCTGCTGGTGCCAGGGAGACTAGACGGTTTGGACCCAGGAGAAATTCCCCACAGCAAAGCACAGTGGCTGTGGCAGATCATGGCCAGACTGCCTCTTTAGGCCAGATCCTGACCCATCCCTCCTCACTGGGCAGGGCCTCCCTGCAGGAATTTTAGCAACTCCAACAGGGGTTTAGGAACAGAACTCTGCTCTCCCTGGGACTCAGCCCCTGCGGGGAGAGGCAGCCGCTGTCTCCGCTGTCTCTAGGGATCAGCAGACTTAGTCTTTCCCCTGCTGGCTCTGAGGAATCCAGGTCGTCCAGAGGAGTGCAATAATCCCTAGCACAGTGCATCCCCTCCGCCAAGGGGCAGCTGGACGATTTCATTCATCAGGTCCAGGATCTTGTGCCTCCTGACTGAGAGAGAACCACCCAACAGGGGTCGCCAGATACCTTATACATCCAACCTCATGATCCGCCCGTCTCGGCCTCCCAAAGTGCTGGGATTACAGGCATGAGCCACTGCGCCCCGCCCTAACTGTTAAAAGAGAAACAAACAGAAAACAACAGCAGCAGCATCAACAAAAAAGTCCCCACAAAAACTTCACCTAAAGGTCAGCAGCCTCAAAGATGGAAGCTGGATAAACTCATGAAGATAAGAAAGAATCAATGAAAAAACCACTGAGAACCCAAAAAGCCAGACTGCCTCTAGTCCTCCAAATGATCACAACACCTCTCTAGCAAGGGCACACAACTAGATGAATGCTTAGATGAACTGAGAGAAGTAGGCTTCAGAAGATGGGTAATAATAAACTTCACTGAGCTAAAGGAGCATGTTCTAACCCAATGCAAAGAAGCTATGAACCATGATAAAACATGACAGGAGCTGTTAACCAGAATAACCAGTTTAGAGAGAAATGTAATGACCCAATAGAGCTGAAAAATACAATAGGAGAACTTCACAATGCAACCACAAGTATAAATAGCCTAAGAGACCAAGTGAAGGAAAGAATTTCAGAGCTTGAAGACTATCTTCCCAAGATTAGAGAAAAAGGAATGAAAAGGAACAAAGAAAACTTCCAAGAACTATGGGATTATGTAAGAAGACCGAACCTATGACTGATTAGGGTACCTGAAAGAGATGGGGAAAATGGAACCAAGTTGGAATATATACTTCAGGATATCATCCAGGAGAACTTCCCCAACCTAATAAGACAGGCCAACATTCAAATTCAGGAAATCCAGAGAACCCCAGTAAGATATTCCATGAGAAGATCAATCCCAAGACACATAATCATCAGATTCTCCAAGGTCAAAATGAAAGAAAAAATGTTAAAGGCAGTCAGAGAGAAAGGCCAGGTCACCTACAAAGGGAAGCCCATCAGACAAACAGCAGACCTCTCAGCAGAAACCCTATAAGCTAAAAGAGATTGGGGACCAATATTCAATATCTTTAAAGAAAAAAATTTCCAAACCAGAATTTCATGTCCAGCCAAACTAACCTTCACAGGCTAAATAAGGAAAAACCATTACCAGCCACTGCAAAAATACACTGAAATACAAAGACCAATGACACTATGAAGCAGCTACATCAACACGTCTGCAAAACCACCAGCTAACATCATGATGACAGAATCAAATTCACACATAACAATATTAACCTTAAATGTAAATGGGCCAAATGTCCCAATTAAAAGACACAGAATGGCCACCTGCATAAACAGTCAAGACCCATTGGTGTGCTGTATTCAAGAGACCCATCTCATGGGCAAAGACACACATAAGCTCAAAATAAAGGAGTGGAGGAAAATTTACCAAGCAAATGGAAAGCAGTAAAAAGCAGGGGTTGCGATCCTAGTTTCTGACAAAACAGATTTTAAACCAACAAACATCAAAAAAGACAAAGAAGGGCATTACATAATGGAAAAGGGATTAAATCAACAAGAGCTAACTATCCTAAATATATATGCACCCAATATACAAGCATCAAGATTCACAAAACAAGTTCTTAGAGACCTACAAAGAGACTTAGACTCCCATAAAATAACAGTGGGAGACTTTAACACCCCACCATCAATATTAGATAGATCATCAAGATAGAAAATTATCAAGGATATTCAGGACTTGAACTCAGTTCTGGATCAACTGGACCTGAAAGATATCTATAGAACTCTCCACCCAAAGACAACAGAATATACATTCTTCTTGGTGCCACATGGCACGTACTCTAAAATCAATCGCATAATTGGAAGTAAAACACTCCTAAGCAAATGCAGGAAAACTGAAATCATAACAGTCTCTCAGACAACAGCGCCATCAAATCAGAGCTCAAGATTAAGAAACTCTCTCAAAACCACATGACCAAATGGAAATTGAGTAACTTGCTCCTGAATGACTCCTGGGCAAATAATGAAATTAAGGCAGAAATCAAAAAGTTCCTTGAAATCAATGAGAACAAAGAGACAATGTACCATAATCTCTGGGATGCAGCTAAAACAGTGTGAAGAAGGCAATTTATAGCACTAAATGCCTACATCAAAACATTAGAAAGATCTCAAGTTGACAACCTAACATCACAACTAAAAGAACTAGAGAACCAAGAGCAAACAAACCACAAAGCTAGCAGAAGACAAGAAATAACCAAGATTAGAGCAGAGCTGAAGGAGACAGAGATGCTACAAACTCTTCAAAAAAAAAAAAAAACTAACCTAGGAGCTGTTTTTTTGGAAAAATTAATAAAGGATAGAACGCTAGCTAGATTAATAAAGAAGAAAAGAGAGAAGAATCAAGTAGATTCAATAAAAAATGATAAAGGGGATATCACCACATCACCACTGACCCCACAGAAATACAAACTACCATCAGAGAATACCATAAATACCTCCATGCAAATAAAACTAGAAAATCTAGAAGAAATTGATAAATTCCTGGACACATACACCCTCCCAAAACTGAACCAGGAAGAAGTTGAATCCAGGAATAGACCAATATAAGTTCTGAAATTGAGGCAGTAATAAATGGCATACTAACCAAAAAAAGCCCAGGACTAGATGGATTTACAGCTGAATTCTACCAGAGGTACAAAGAGGAGCCAGTACCATTTCTTCTGAAACTATTCCAAGTAACTGAAAAAGAGGGACTTCTCCCTAACTCATTTTATGAGGCCAGCAACAACCTGATACCAAAACCCAGGAGAGAGAAAACAAAAAAAGAAAATTTCAGCCAATATCCCTGATGAATACCAATGCAAAAATCCTCAATAAAACACTGGCAAAGTGAATCCAGCAGTACATCAAAAAGCTTATTCACCATGATCAAGTCAGTTTCATTCCCAGGATGCAATGCTGGTTCAACATATGCAAATTAATAAACATAATTCATTACATAAACAGAACTAAAAACAAAGCCACATGATTATCTCAAAAGACTCAGAAAAGGCCTTTAATAAAATTCAACATCCCTTAATGTCAAAAACTCTCAATAAATTAGGTATTTATGGAACATAGCTCAAAATAATACAAGCCATTCATGATAAAACGACAGCCAGTATCTTACTGAATGGGCAAAAGTTGGAAGCATTCCCCTTGAAAACTGGCACAAGACAAGGATGCCCTCTCCCACCAATCCTATTTTAACACAGTATTGGAAGTTCTGGCCAAGGCAACCATGCAAGAGAGAGAAATTAAGTGTATTCAAATAGGAAGAGAGGAAGTCAAACTGCCTCTGTTTGCAGATGACATGATCCTATATCTGGAAAACTCCATCATCTCAGCCCAAAACCTTCTTAAGCTAATAAGCAACTTCAGCAAAGTCTCCGGATACAAAATCAATGTGTAAAAATCACAAGCATTTCTATACACCAACAACAGACAAGCAGAGAGCCAAATCATGAATGAACTCTCATTCATAATTGCTACAAAGAAAATAAAATACATAGGAATAGAGTTAACAAGAGAAGTGAAGGACCTTTTCAAGGAGAACTACAAACCACTGCTCAAGGAAATCAGAGAGGACACAAATGGAAAAACATCCCATGCTCATGAATAGGAAGAGTCAATATCATGAAAATGGCCATACTACTCAAAATAATTTATATATTCAATACTACTCCCATTGAACTACCATTGACTTTCTTCACAGAATAATAAAAAACTACTTTAAAATTCCTAGGGAACCAAAAAAGAGCCTGAATAGCCAAGACAGTCCTAAGCAAAAAGAACAAAGCTAGAGGCATCACACTACCTGACTTCAAACTATACTACATGGCTACAGAAACCAAAACAGCATGGTACTGGCACTAAAACAGACACATAGACCAATGGAACAAAATAGAAATCTCAGAAATAAGACCACAGGTCTACAACCATCTGATCTTTGACATACTGACAAAAACAAGCAAAGGGGAAAGGATTCCCTATCTAACAAATGGTGCTAGGAGAACTGGCTAGCCACACGCAGAAAATTGAAACTGGGCCCCTTCCTTACATCATATACAAAAATTAACTCAATAAGATCAAAGACTTAAATGTAAAACCCAAAACTATAAAAACTCGAGAAGATAAAATCTAAGTAATTCCATTTAGGACATAGGCATGGGCAAAATTTTCATGATGAAAACATCAAAACCAATTGCAATAAAAGCAAAAATTGATGAATGGGATCTAACTAAACTAAAGAGCTTCTGCATAGCAAAAGAAACTATCATCAGAGTGAACAGACAACCTACACAGAGAAAATTTTTGCAATCTATCCATGTGACAAAGGGCTAATATTCAGAATCTACAAAGACCTTAAACAAATTTACAAGGCAAAAAAACCCATTCGAAAGTGGGCAAAGAACATAAACAGACACTTTTCAAAAGAAGGCATACACGCAGCCAACAAATATGAAAAAAAAAAAAAAAAGCTCAACATCACTGATCATTCAAGAAATTCAAATCAAAATCACAAGGAGATACCATTGCATGCCAGTCAGAATGGCAAGTATTAAGAAGTCAAGAAACAACAGATGCTAGCGAGGCTGTGGAGAAAGAGGAACACTTTTACACCACTGGTGGGAAAGCAAATTAGTTCAACCATTGTGGAAGACAGTGTGGCTATTCCTCAAAGACCAGACCTAGAACCAGAAATACCATTTGACCCAGCAATCTCATTACTAGGTATATATCCAAAGGAATATAAATCAATCTATTATAAAGATACATGCAGGTGTATGTTCATTGCAGCACTATTCCCAAAAGCAAAGATGTGGAATCAACCCAAATGACCATCAATGACAGACTGGATAAAGAAAATGTGGTACATATACACCATGGAATACTATATAGCCGTAAAAAGGAACAAGATCATGTTCTTTGCAGGGACATGGATGGAGCTGGAAGCCATTATCCTCAGCAAACTAACACAGGAACAGAAAACCAAACAACGCATGTTCTCACTGCCAAGTGGGAGTTGAACAATGAAAACACATGGACACAGGGAGGGGAACAACACACACTGCAGCCTGTCAGGGATGAGGGGAGAGAGAGCATCGGGATAAATAGCTAATGCATGTTGGGCTTAATACCTAGATGATGGGCTGATAGGTGCAGCAAACCACCATGGCACACGTTGACCTATGAAACAAAACTGCATGTCCTGCACATGTATCCCAGAACTTAAAAAAAAAAAAAAAATCACAATGACAACTATTCAAATCTGCATCATAAAGTATTTTGAAAGGAGTGACAGAGGAATAAGAAAATAAGGGATAATAACCATTAAAATATGTGGATTTAAGAAAATCCAAGTAACTGTAACACCTAATACTTCAAACTATGTAATTTGGATATTTTTGGCTGACCATTATTTGGGTTGGTAGAGGTGGAGTCATAAGCTATAAAACCTGTGACTATCCATTTCATTGCATACTGTAACTTAAAAACAAAAATGAAAACCCTTACATAATTGACTTGTTACCTTAAAAATTCATAATCCTCAGATTACTGGCTAGAAACAGGAATTTGGATTCCACAAGCGGAATAAAACTAATTGAAATAATTTAACAAACGTACCCCATAATTCATTATCACCTCAGGATACCAAAACTATCTTTTTTTTATGAAGGGAGCATAGCCGGGCACAGTGGCTCATGCTTGTAATCCCAGCACTTTGGGAGCCCAAGGCAGGCCTGAGGTCAGAAGTTCTAGGTCAGCCTGGCCAACATGGTAAAATCCCATCTCTACGAAAAATACAAAAATTAGCCAGGTGTTGTGGCGGGTGCCTATAATCTCAGCTACTTGGGAGGCTGCGGCAGGAGCATCACTTAAACCCGGGAGACAGAGGTTGCAGTGAGCCAAGATCGCACCACTGCATCTCCAGCCTGGGCGACAGAGCGAGGCTTCATCGCAAAACAAACAAACAAACAAACAAAAAAGGGAGCATAAACCTAGTACTCCTAGGACCTAACAAAATGGCTACATTTCAGAATAACCCCCAACAAGAGTAAATTTTAGAGAATGTTGGTGTGCCAAAATTTCAATCTGACCTCTGGAAAGACTACTGTCTCTCCTGGATATCGGATTGAGAGCTGAAGTACAAATGTTAGTTATATTTAGCAAAACTTTCTGTAGCAGACTGCGGGTTGTCTAACATAACATCAATTACCAAACCCCTTTACTCTTGCCATTTCCCACTACAGAAATTGAAAGCCAAATATTCACTTTCTAACAGCTAGGAGTGGCACATAACCCAGTTCTGGAAAAGTAAGTCTGACAGCAAGCTTCTGAGAAAGCTTCTGCATTCCTAACAAGGGACAGTGTGGCTGACGCCAGCCATCTCCCATTTGACTGCCTTGAACAGAGATGTAATGCCCATTATTACTACAGCCTTCTTGAAACCTTGAAGCAACCAGTATATGAAAAGCAAACAAGCTAACGGTGATGAACCAGAGATAGCTTCAATCTTTGATGATTCTATCCTGATCTGCTAACTATAACTGCCCACCTATACCTTTGTTGTTACCGTTGGCTAGGTTTTCTGTTATTTTCAGCAGAATGCCAACCTTACCAAGCATGCAAAGACTATGATGTACAATTCCTTTAATTTAAAAAAGTTCTAGTAATTGCACAATAAAAAGCAAACATTCTGGTGCCAAATAAGTGTGACAAATTAAATCTGTGAGAAATTAAATGCTAGGAAGTCCCAAAAAACTTCTCTTAATAATTTTATATAAACTAATAAAATACATGCATTTTAGAAATTTTACAAAATACAAAATAATATAAGGAAGGAAAAAAACTCAATACCCAGAAATAACCACTTATAATATTTTGGTATTTTTCCATCCAATCCACTTTCATTCATATACCAATATATAAAAGTATGCTTTTTTGTTTATAAACAAAAATCATGTAGGATGTTTTATTAATACATGTAGAAAGTGATACTAATACTAATACATGTAGAAAGTGATAACTCAGTAGTACATAAAAGCATGTAAGACTCAAAAATAAAAGTATCTCTTCCACCATTTCCATATACACAGGACCACATATACACAAGCCCTCATTCTCCATTCCACTTCTCAAAAACAGTCACTTTCAATACTTTTGGCATTGTGGATATTTCTTGATTTATCACCTATTAACCACATCAACTGACTTCTTTTTTTTTTTTTTTTTTTATTATTATACTTTAAGTTCTAGGGTACATGTGCATAACGTGCAGGTTTGTTACATATGTATACTTGTGCCATGTTGGTGTCTATAAAGATTGAGAAATTACGATACCCTCTGCCCTTTCTTCCCAATTTTTGTTACTTTCATTTTCGTTTTTAGCTTTTCTACTGGCTTGTATTCTACATTAAAAAAATACACTTAAGCCTCTATTTCTTGACCCAGAAATTTTAGATGGAATGTCTTAGCTCCCAACTGTGTAAGATATGGAAATTAGTGTTCTTACACAGCAAGCATTTTTAATCATAAAGTTTAACCAAAGAATTAAAATATGACTATTTGGCCTTACCCAATCCTGAATGAGAGGAAAAAGATGTATGTATGTACTTATTGCTTTAGTACTATTCAACAAAAAGTGTTGAAAAATATAGGAGCAGTACCATAATGAAGACCAAATCTAGAAAACAACTATTAGAACTTGGAAATCCTATAATGAATTTTTCTAATTACTATAGACAAACATGAATTTTTAAAATATGAAAGATGAAGCCTGAGGAAAAGAGTACAACATGAAGGCCAGTTGACAGGAAAAGAATACTGATTAACTCCTCCTTTACAGTGGTCTTCTCCAAAGAGAAATATCACAATGAAAACATTGATATTGATAGTTAGCATGCAGCTTATCACTTGGAGTTCCAGTCAGCATCAGTGATTTGTGAGCAATGTAAAGCATCTGAAGGATGTTTTTTTTTAAAAAAACAAAAAAACTTAAAAGGGCAAGTATCCTGACTGTCTATATAGAAGAATGGGTGAGTTAAATACTAAATATTAGTAAAGTTGATGTCAAACTGGTAATATTCTACAGATTATTAAATAATTATTTACGCCGGGCACGGTGGCTCAAGCCTGTAATCCCAGCACTTGGGAGGCCGAGACGGGCGGATCATGAGGTCAGGAGATCGAGACCATCTTGGCTAAAACGGTGAAACCCCATCTCTACTAAAAAATACAAAAAAAAACTAGCCAGGCGAGGTGGCGGCGCCTGTGGTCCCAACTACTTGGGAGGCTGAGGCAGGAGAATGGCGTGAACCCGGGAGGTGGAGCTTGCAGTGAGCTGAGATCCGGCCACTGCACTCCAGCCTGGGCGACAGAGCGAGACTGTCTCAAAAAAAAAAAAAATTATTTACTATTTAATATGTCCCATGCAGTTAGACAAGAGCTAATCGCACATTATGAGCTTTGATTCTTACACCTATGTAAAGTAGGCCCTTTCATCATCTCCATTTTACAGATGAGAAATTTAAGACAGATGAAGGACTTTGCCCACAGACACTAATAAATGGCAAAGCCAGGATTTGAAATTCAGTCCCATCCTCTTAACCATTACACTCAAATGACATATATAGGTGCCGCTGACCCTTAATAACATGGGTTTAACTGAGTGACTCCACTTGTACCTGGATTTGCTTCTGCCTCAGCCACTCCTGAGATAGCAATATCAACCCTTTCTCTTCCTCCTCAGCCTACTTGACATCAAGGATGAAGAGATCCACTTCCCCTTGATGAAACATAAATACATTTTCTTAATAACATTTTTTCTCTTACCTCATTGTAAAGAAACAGTACATTACACATAAAACATATAAAATGTATGTTAACAGACTATGTTATCAGCAAGGCTTCCAGTCAACAGTAACCTATTAGTAGTGAAGCGGTGAGGGAGTCAAAAGTGATATGCGCATTTCTGACTGTGCAGGTGGTCTGTGCCCCTAACTCCCGTGTTGTTTCAAGCATCAGATGTACTTTGAAATTGTAGATGGACAAGAAGTAAGAATAGATTCACTAAGAGCAGGTTAAGTCAAACTAGTCACTTTTTTTTTTTTTCGAGTTCCAGGTTCCAATGGCATGGATAAATCTCTAAGACATAGTGATTACAATATCATTTATGTAATGTGAGGCAAAACACAAAGATGCAATGTTTATACCGAATAAAGTGTAAAAGTCTCATTTCCTTAATTATTCCCCTTCCTGTCCCTGCCTAATCTCTTCAATCCGAATCTCTTGACAAGGGGTAATACTACCTATAGTTTGGCATTTTCTTCTAGTTCTTAAGTACTTTTTAAAAATTTTAGCTTTATATTGGCATGACATACTTGGCAGTGGTTATTTCTGAGAAAGAATATGGAAGTAAAGGAATCACACCATACCCTATATATTTACTGCTTGGCTCTTTTAAAGGAGAACACATTACTTAGATAATACAAAATGTTTTCATCATAATGATGCTCAAAGGAAAAAGGTGAAGAGTTTCTAAGCATGACCTCAATGGTCTTCTTGAGTGGGAAAAGTGTGACATATTAAACTACTTAACAACTAAAAAATTCTACAAGGCAAAAATATACCATAATATTAAAAGTTATATTCAAACTAGAAAAATAATCACAACAAAAAAGATTAATCAAATAAAGGTATTCTCAATACACAAAAAGCTCTAATGAATAAATAAGAACATAAAATTTATAAAACCTGTTTAAGGATAGGCCTCATATTTAAAACTTAAAGAACAAGAATAATAATCATTCATTTAAGCAACGTTAAACCTCAGTAACAAAGAAATGTAAAATAAAACAGCAATATAATGGCAAAAACTAGAAAGAGTAATACCCAGCAATGGCTACGGTATAAGAAAGTAGAAACCTTCACATATTAGTGCTAGGAATGTAAACTGGCAGCATCTGGACAATAAACTGACTTTGTAAATGATTTATATAATCAAAATATAATAAAAGTTCCCTTAATGAGTAAAACTGAAAAAAAGTGGCTGCAGCCTTTAACTGCACTGAAGACTCCTACGGTGACAGACCATGAGAAGAGGCTAACAGTCTCACTGCGCTTTTTCCCTGCACCGACCACATTTGCAGTGACACATTCACTTCTGGGCACTACGCTGTAAGAGAAACATTGACAACCTGAGCTATTTCCACAGTAAGACACCAATACAGTCAGCCCTCCACATCTGTGGGTTCCCCATCTGTGGATTCAACCAACCCCCGATCAAAAATATTCAGGAAAAAGGAATCATCTGTACTGAACACCTACAGACTTTTTTTCTTGCCATTATTCCCTAAACAGTACAGTGTAACAACTACTTACATAGAATCTTTACGTAGCATTTACAGTGGATTAGGTATTGTAAGTAATTTAAAGATGATTTAAAGCATACAGGAGGGTGTGTGCAGGTTGTAGGAAAATACTACACTATTTTATGTTAAGGGATTTGAGCATTGGCAGATTTTGGTATCTCCAGGAAGTCCTGGACCCAACCCCCCATGGATACTGGGGGACAACTGTACTATGTATGAGAGGGCTGCAAACCCTGTCTTATAATAATAAACATAATAAAGAATTGAGAACACTTTGCTTAGAAAAAGGGATTTTAGGGAAGACATGATAGCAATCTCAAAAAATCCGAAGGCCTATAAAATGGAAAACAACTTGTTTTAATACTGCTCAGGAGACCAAACAAAGATCACCAGTGCTCAGAGCTGTTAAATAATGAAACAGATACAGTGCAACTTTAGTTGCCCAGAATATCTAAGTGATCCATTAGAAACACAGTAGAAAAGATTCTTCTTATAGGCTTAGAAAGTTCGGTTTCATGAAATCAGAGGTACTTTACAGTTCTAAGAGTAAAGCAAAAATTACCCTTAAAATATGCATTACTCTTCCAAACTATAAACACTACAATATTCCCAATCTTTTATTCTATTATCTAATTTAGACACCGTATTTACTAGTCCATTCTGGGACAATCAGGGTACAACCCACCATCTTTGTCAGGAATAACCATTCAGTCAAATCTACCAATTCCTACCCTGTCAATTCTGTTTTGCTACACAAAAAAACTTGACAAATATACAACATGGTTCTAGAATTCCAGTGCTGCCCTTACCAAAATCCTCTCCTGAACATTAGGCTGCTTTCATAACTGTGATCTAGTCTGTGTTTGCTACCTTGCCTCAGCTGTCCCAATTCTAGTTCCTTGCCCTAATATCTGTGGCATACTGGTATCTGAACTTCTAGAATTGTTATTTTCTTCCCCATTCTTGCATCACATACTGATTAAGAGACTACTGTGCTCAAGATAATGAACTGTAATTCAGAAAGAAAAGTATAAACTGTATAAAACATAAAGTTGTATTAGACAAAGTGCTGTCAAGGAGTTTACAACAGAAAGGAGAAATAACAGATCTATGTAATAACAAGGCAATAAAAAGTCATAAGGAGGTCAAGACAGGAAATTGTTGCAATATTATATAGACAAAAGAAATCATTCTAATTTTGTAAGACCATGATCTGGGTAAATAATTTGACTTTGAAGGACATAGGAGATTTTCACTTAAAAAGACAGAGGGGAAAAAACATGCCAAGCAGAAAAACTAGCATAACCAAAAACAGAAAATTGGTGGTAGGTGCAGGGCTATCACACATCAAAAGGTAATGTGACTGATTATAAAAGGCCAACACAAACTAAAGAAAGTTTCTCTATGTCAAAGGATATAGTAACTATGGAAACACTTACTCAAAGAGAGAAAACACACATTCAAGAGGTACAGCTTCTCTGCATTCTCCACTGGGAAGCAGAGCACTGAATAATATTACCGAAACAGTATGAGGATTCCACAAGGTGGAAGATACTCCCCCTTTTCCATACTCAGAGGATTTTAAATCTTTCCACCCAAAACTTCTGAGCCCCTCCCCAACAAGATACAAAATATTTTTTGAAGAAATCCAATCTATTTCTAAATGTCAAGAAAGAAACTACGAAGTACCTCAGATCAGCAATAAAGAAATCTCAGGTAACTAGTCCTGGCTCTATACCTAACTTGAAATATGGCCTCAGGTTTGAAATCTGTAAAATGAATGGATGTAAGACTACAGCGGCCACCAACAGTGGCTCCTGCCTGTAATCCCAACATTTTGCGAGGCCGAGGCATGAGGACTTCTGAAGGCCAGGAGTCTGAGACCAGCCTGAGCAACATAAAAAGACTCATCTCTATTAAAAAAAAAAAAAAAAAAAGGCTAGATAACTTTTAAAGTCTCTTCTAGCTTGAAATTCTACATATGAGCTTAAGAAAAAGCTATCTTTCTAGGTAAGTGATTTGAACTCAGTTGGTTTAAACTATTGGTTTCATACTCCTTATAACTTGTAGTCCTCATAATTTCTGATATATTTTTATAACCTGCATTCCTACTTCTCATAAACTTCTTCTCCTCATAATTTAAGCATTAAATTGGAATACAACAGTATGTCAATCATGAAGCTTAAATAAATTTGTATATCTATACATCAAAACATATACCTAGCAAAATTTCACTTCCAGCAGTAGTATGGTAACTTGTATCAGACTAACCCTCGTACATATAAAATTATAAACTGTATAAAATACAAAGAATGACAATTTGAAGGCAGTAGAAAAGCTGCAAAAGCAAGCAGAAATCAAAGGAAACTGACTATAAAGAAGGGAGTTCCAAATGAGATCCGCACTGATACAGCTTTTTGCTCAAGGCGTTCTCCCATTCCTTGGAACTAGAGTGGAATGGCTAGAATTCAGAAAGCCACAGTCTTACTAGTTTGAAGAGACGGAGTTCAGGGCTGCCAAAATAGCTGGAAAGTGAGAGGGAGATCTCAGTACAGCATGTTACTGTACTCAATACTGTAGGCAGCTGTAACATAATGGTAAGTATTAGTGTATCTAAACATATCTAAACATGGAAAAGGTACAGTAAAAATAGGGTATTATAATCTCATGGGACCACCGTCACTAGCAATCTGTTATGGACCAAAACATCATTATATGGCTATATTAGTCCATTTTCACACTGCTATGAAGAACTGCCCGAGGCTGGGGCCAGTGGCTCACACCTGTAAACCCAGCACTTTGGGAGGCTGAGGCGGGTGGATCACCTGAGGTCGGGAGTTAGAGACCATCCTGGCCAACATGGTGAAACCCCATCGCTAATGAAAATACAAAAATTAGCCAGGCACAGTGGTACGCACGTGTAGTCCCAGCTACTTGGGAGGCTGAGGCAGGAGAATTGCTTGAACCTGAAAGGCAGAGGCTGCAGTGAGCCAAGATCGCACCACTGCACTTCAGCCTGAGTGATAGAGCAAGACTCTACATTTAAAAAAAAAAAAAAAAAACCTGCCGGAGACTGGGTAATTAACAAAGGAAAGAAGTTTAATTGACTCACAGTTCAGCATGCCTAGGGAGGCCTCAGGACACTTACAATCATGGCAGAAGGTGAAGGGGAAGAAAGCACCTTCTCCACAAGGCGGCAGAAAGGAGAAGTGCCGAGTGAAAGGGGAAGAACCCCTTATAAAACCATCAGATCTCATAAGAACTCAAGTCAGTATCACGAGAACAGCATGGGAGAAACCACTCCCATGATTCAATTAACCTCCACCTGATCTCTCCCTTGACACGTAGGGATTACAATTTTTAAGATGAGATTTGGGTGGGGACACAAAGCCTAATCATATCAATGGCACATGACTATATAAAGAAACAGTAAGTCAAAATAACAACAGGTGACTTTTCATCAGAAACAATGGCAGCTAGAAGAGAATGAAACGACATCTTTAAAATGATGAAAAAAACATAATTATCAAATTAGAATTCTATATACAATTTAAAAAGTCCTCCAAAAATGAAGATGAGCCCAGCCACAGTGGCTCACACCTACAATCCTAACACTTTAGGAGGAAAAGGTGGGAGGATCGCTTGAGGCCAGGAGTTTGAGACCAGTCTGGACAAGATATTGAGACTCCATCTCTATAAAAAATAATTTAAAAAATTAGCCAGACACATATATGATTTTTAAAATTGTATACAGGATTCCAATTTGATAGTGTGGATTCTAATTTGAGCCCCTGTGGCTGAGCTCATCTTCATTTTTGAAGGATTTTTTAAATTGTATATAGGATTCTAATTTGATAGCTGGTGGGAATGTAAATTAGTTCAGCTGCTGTGGAAAGCAGTTCGGCAATTTCTCAAAGAACTTAAAACAGAACTGCCATTCGACCCAGCAATTGCATTATCGAAAATATGACCAAAGGAATATAAATCATACATGTATCATAAAGACACATGTACACATGTTCATCACAGCACTATTGACAACAGAAAAGACACAGAATCAACCTAAATGCCCATCAACAGCAGATGAAAATGTGGTACATACATACCATGGAATATTACACAGCCATAAAAAAGAATGAGACCATGTCCTTTGCAGCAACATGGATGGAGCTGGAGGCTATTACCTAAGCAAATTAATGAAGGAGCAGAAAACCAAATACTACATGTTCTCACTTGTAAATGGGAGCTAAACACTGAGTATACATGGACAATGTATACTCGTTGTTTTGAGTACACACTGAGTACACATTTGAGTACACACTGTCCTTTAGAGAGTATACACTGAGGGTGTATTTTGAGGGTGGAGGGTGAGAGAAGAGTGAGGATCTTAAAATTACCTATAGGGTACTATGCTTATCACCTGGATGATGAAATAATCAGTATACCAAACCCCCTCAACACTCAATTTACCCATATAACATATAACCCATCGTGTATTCTGGAAACTAAAAGTTTAAAAAAAATGCTAAGGAAAAGTTGTTCAGGTGAAAAAAAATATCAGACAGAAAATGAAATCTACAGGAAAAAAAACTTTTTAACTGCAAATAGGTATATAAGTGTGAAAGACCATACTTTTCCTGCTCTTCTTCAAAAGACGTATGAATAAAGCAAAAAACATGTAACATTATAACACAGAGTTTATAACATGTTGCTATACTATACAGGAGAACAACAGCACAAGGCACTCTCAGAAGTGGGGACAAATATAAACATAGTATTGCAAGAGTCTTATATTTTATATGGAGCAGTAAAATACTAACCCTATACAGACTGTAATAAATTAAGAACGAATATTGTAATCTCAAGAACAGAGTTCCTAAACCTTAGCACTACTAACATTTTGAACTGGAAAATTTTTTGTCGTGGGATATCTGGCCTCTGCCCACTAGATGCCAGCAGCAATCCCACCCCCCAGCACACCCCCCACGTCTCCAGACATTGCCAAATGTCCTCTGGGGACCAAAATCACCCTGGTTGTTCTTTAGAGAGTACACACTAAGGATGTATTTTGAGGGTAGAGGGTGGGAGACAAGTAAGGATCTTAAAACTACCTATAGGGTACTATGCTTAGTACTTGAATGACGAAATAATCTGTACACCAAACCCTTACAACATGTAATTTACCCATATAACAAACCTGCACATGTATTCTGTATTCCACTACCTTAGAACCATATCTAAAAAAGCCATGCAAGCTAATATGACAACAGAATTGTTTATCAAAGCTTTTTCCTTGGCTCACCTAAGGAGCCTCTTTAGAAAACTCCCTCTAAATCACTCTGTTCCCCACCAAGAAATGTTAATACCACAGATATATCTGTTTATATAATGTGATTGGAGAGCCACAAACAATTGTAGTATAAAAGGATATTCTGTACCCTCTTCCAAGAACCAATGATTGCCCTATAGGAGAGTTACCACTCCTGGTGAAAATGCATACTATTAGTGGAATATACTAGAAAATATTCAATTAACTCAAAAGAAGACAAGAAAGTATGAACAGAGGAATTTTTTTAAAAAAATAACAATATGCCTAAGTTCAACCACACCAACAATAACATTAACTATAAATTTTTAAATTACTTTAAAATAAGACACATAAATAACAAGCCAATAGGGGAGATAAAATAGGATACTGAAAAGATACTAAATCCTAACAAAGGCAAAAAAATAGGAAAAAGATACAAAGAACACATGACACAAACAGAAAACTCAATCATATCAATAATTACATTAAATATGACTGTCCTAAAAACTCCCATTTAAAAGCTAAAGATTGTCAAATCAGATTTTTTTAAAAAAGCAACACCTAAACATATGCTGTCTACGAGATAAACAATTTAAATACAAAACAAAGAGTAAATATAATAGGATATTTGAAAAGATATAAGATGCAAATACTAATCATAAAAAATCAGGAGTGATTATATTAATATCACACAAACTGAATTCCAAGATAGAATATCACTTGAGAAAAAGGTGAACATTTCATAAGGATAAAAGCAGCAATACATCAAGAAGATATAACAACAAAAAAAGAGCTTCAAACAATAATAATAGAGCTTCAAAATATATAAAATGTCAAAAGTAGACTAAAGAGAGAAATGAATACATTTCACAATCATAGTTGGAGACTATAACACTAAGTGACAGAACCAGAGGGAAAAAAAACCAGTCAGTAAAGACATAGAAGATTATGACCCATTACCAATCATCTGGACTAGATATTTATAACACTATACCCCAAAAAATAAAAGACCAAATGATAGACCACATAATGGATCATTTTTAAAAATCATTAAAAAGTTGGCCGGATGCAGCGGCTCACGCCTGTAATCCCAGCACTTTGGGAGGCCAAGGTGGGTGGATCACCTGTGGTCAGGAGTTCAAGATCAGCCTGACCAAAATGGAGAAACCCTGTCTCTACTAAAAAGGGAAAATTAGCCGGGCATAGTGGCGCATGCCTGTAAATCCCAGCTACACAGGAGGCTGAAGCAGGAGAATCGGCTTGAATCCAGGAGGCGGAGGTTGCAGTGAGCTGAGATTGCACCACTGCACTCCAGCTTGGTGACAGAGCGAGACTCCATCTCAAAAAAAAAAAAAAAAAGTTTCATAAAATTAATAAACTCCTAGCAAGATTATCAAAGGAAAAAAGAGAGTAAGTACATAATGTACCAATATCAGGATTTAATAAGGAGATATCACTAAGATCTTACAGACATTCAAAAGATAAGGGAACCTGTAATCCCAGCACTCTGGGAGGCCAACGTGGGAGGATCACTTGTGCCAGGGACGTCAAGGTCAGCCTGGGCAATGGAGCAAATCTTCGCTCTACTAAAAAAATAAAAATAAGGATAAGGGAATATTAAAACCTTTACACCCAGTAACTTAGAGGAACACCTTGGATGAAAAGGAAATCCTTAAAAAGTACAATTTACCAAAACTGACACAAGAGGAAATAGAAAATATGGATAACCTTGTATCTAAAGAAATCTCATTTATTATCAAAAATCTTCCCACAAAGAAAGCTCCAACCCATATGGCCTCACTGATACATTTTGTCAAACACTGAAGAAAAAATACAATCCACCTTATGAGAAACAAGTGCTTCCCAACCTATTATATGAATCCAGCATAACCATTACATCAAAACTGAAAAGAAATTTACAGATCAATACTCTTGTAAATGCAAAAAACCCTTAGCAAAATATAAGTCCAAATTGGTAATATATTTTTTAAATACATCATGACCAAATGGAATGTATTCCAGCAATGAAAGTAAGTACCATATTAACAGAACAAAAGGAAAAAAATCAAATGACCATTTCAATAGAAGCAGTGAAATCTTTAGAAAAACTGACCACCCACTCATGATAAAAACTATCCGAACTAGGAATAGTAAAGAATTTTTTCAACCTGATAAAGGGCAGCAATAGAAAAGGAACAGCTAATGTGACACTTATGTGGTAAAATAAATGCTTTCCCAATAACATGAGCAATAAAACAAAATATCCACTCTTACCACTTTTATTCAACAATGTACTAGAGGTCCTATCCAATGAAATATGATTAGAAAAAGAAATTAGAGGCATAAAGATTGGAAAGGAAAAAGCAAAACTGTGGATGTCTACAGATAACTTGACCATCTATGTAGAAAATCTTTAACATTAATAAGTGAATTTCATGAGACTTCAACTTACAAAATCAATACATAAAACTTGACTGTTGATTGAGGAGCAAGTGTGTGTGTTAACAGCAACTTTACAATTCTATAAATAACTCTAAAATGTATATGAAAGCTTATTTGATAGTTTGTTCCATGTGATTCTATTGGTTGAAACTTTCAAAAATAATATATTGAAACTCTAAGAAAAGCTAATTTCACAGTATTGTAAACACATTAGTTAAATCTCAGAGTTTCAATACCATTAGAAAATAAATTTAATTTTCTTATGTTTACTCTCTATGTATAACCTCAACAGTCAAAGTGAGCTTCTCTAATGTACCATGTGGTTTACACAGTCACTACCACAGCTCTTTACTCTCTATGGAAAAAGCTTGCTGCTGGGTAGTAAACAGGAAATCACACTGTCATTTTCTTTCTACTAATCATTTTATAATTTATTTCTAAAGTCATTTTGTGAATAAAAAACGAACAAAAAAAACACATGCATGTACAAAACAAAGGAGAAGAAAAGTCCAAGGCCCCTGGACTTAGATAAACACTCAACAATGTAAATTTTGCTTTCTGTAACAACTTGTTAAATTTGACTAGATAACAACAATCACATAACCAAGCTCACAATCTTTTGTGCAGTGGAATTAAGCTGTCTTGTGAGACAACTCACAGACATAAAATTTTTACATATATTTTGTGCAGTGGAATTAAGCTATCTTGTGAGACAACTCACAGACATAAAATTTTTACATATATTTTGTGCAGTGGAATTAAGCTATCTTGTGAGACAACTCACAGACATAAAATTTTTACCCTGGAATTACCAGATACCAACACTGTAGTTCATCTAAAGAAACCATTTCATGGAATATAAGAAAAATATTATTCAAAGGACAAAGTCAGTACAAGGAAAACTAAGGGAAAAAGTTATTTGAAAGCCAAAACTAGTTATACATAGAGAATACAATATGAAAGTTCAATCTGTTAGATACTAATACAAAAAGTAGAATAAAATAACACTTGCATGCAGCATTTTCATCAAAATGCTTTTAATGACAAAAACCACCTCTTAGATTTATGCCAATCTCAAAACAGTAACATTATGAATTGACGAGTTATACATTATATTTTAACTTATTATCAAGGAACTAGCTTTCCACATTTATAAAAGACTAGGTTTCTAGGAAAGTTTTATTAAGCAAATGAAAGTTAATAAATTATAATAAGCCCTTAATTAATACCATTGCAATTTATTTAATTCTATAATTTAGACCTTTAAAACTGGTTAAATTTCCTACTTTATTAATACACTAAACACCTTCATAGCAAATATTACCACTAGCTATAAGGGAAAAAATTAAGAGAAGTGCTGAAATCGAATTTAGAGATTTAGAGTCACCTAGAACATACGTACAGGCTCGTCTTTGAGCAAGATAATTTGATAAGTATTTAATATACACACAGACGCCTCCTATGTTGATGTGCAACTAAGTTGTAAGGAACTGTCCTGGATCCATCAAGGAGGAAAACGCAGGCAATACTTTACTTGATGTTTGCTCCATGATGTTTCTTTTACTGCCATTTCTAACACTAACAATACTATGGTCATGTGTTATCTCAATTAGTACTTATCATTTTCCACTGTCCAGAAACGTGTAAAAAAAAGGATTTCACTATTAATATATCACTAATAACCAAGGTTAGGAAAGCATTTACCCTACATAATAATGAATATTTACCATTCAGCCCATTTTTTTATTTTCTAAGAAGATACTTACTGAAAAGCAACTTATTCACATTAAAAGTACAAATCATATTATATCTGGAAAGGAGATAACAAGAATTGATGCATAAATATAGTCTTAAGAAAAAAGACTAATATTCAAAGTAATAACTACAGTATAACTTTATTACATCAATTTTTTTTTTTTTTTTCCGAGACAGAATCTCGCTCTGTCGCCCAGGCTGGGGTGCAGTGGCACAATGTAGGCTCACTGCAAGCTCCGCCTCCTGGGTTCCCGCCATTCTCCTGCCTCAGCCTCCCGAGTAGCTGGGACTACAGGCGCCCGCCACCATGCCCAGCTAATTTTTCTGTATTTTTAGCAGAGACGGGGTTTCACTGTGTTAGCCAGAATGGTCTCGATCTCCCGACCTGGTGATCCGCCCGCCTCGGCCTCCCAAAGTGCTGGGATTACAGGCATGAGCCACCGCACCTGGCCTATATCAACATCTTTTATTGAGCACATAATTTTAAAACACTCCTCTATGCACATTATCTCATAAAGCTTAAAACCACACTGTGAGGTAAAGAAGGCAGATCTTATCATATTTATTTTCAGATGAGTACACCAAAGTTCAAGTGATAATATTCTGCCCAGGATAAATTAGCAGTAAATAAAAATGCTATTCTGAAAGAAATTCTTTGAACCAAAATTCAGCCAAATTACAATGAACTATATAATCAAGTTTAACTGACTAAAATACAAAATTATTGTTAAAATAATACTGAAAATCTCTAAAGGAATAAATTAAAAATAGTGGAGGAAAAAAATGTCAAATTTAGTTTCCCCTAGTATTTCAATGAATGTTTTCAAGAGTACGGTTAATTACTACCATCACAAATCCTCATTCAGTGAATCTAACTTGTTATAAATACAGGGAAAAATAAAAAAATAGAGGGTACTACTAGTGAATGTAGTACTTTTCATAAATGTACAGGCAAACAGATTACCAGACATGTGAAGAAAACACCACCCAAAAGAGAACTGTAACAAATTGAAAGAGTTATTCAAAGAGGAGAAAAAAATGTGAAGTCTATGCAGTGTCCCAATATTAAAGCTTACATCTATAAGATAAAAGCAGATAACTATGAACTAGAAAAAGTTCCCAGAAATATAAAGTAACAGCTGAAATAAACAAATCAGTAAAGGGCTGGAAGAAAAAGTAAAAGAAATCTCCCATTTAAAAAAAGAAGAGAGAGAAAAGGAAAAGACATAGAAAATGAAAGAAAAATTATACTGAAGCTCCAGAAAAATAAAAACAGAGAAGATACAAGGAAAGAAGTAATCAAAGAATTATAGAAGATTTCCCAGAATGAAAGAAAAACCTAAACTTTCATATTCAAAGGGTTCACCAACATTTACAGGATGAATATAAAAAGGACTACAGCCTGTAGTCCTACCTCGGAGAGGCTGAGGCAGGAGGATCTTGCGTACAGGGGTTCAAATCCAGTCTGGGCAACACAACAAGACTATCTCTAAAAAAATAAATTTTTAATTTCAAAAATAAATAACAATTTTAACAAGAATTGTAACTCATCCTCCTTAAATTTTATAATTCCAAGGAGAAGGAGTCATCAACACAAAAAGCTTCTAGAGAATAAAATCAAGTTACCTACAAAGAAATGGTTCATATTAGCATCAAATCCCTTATCAGTAAAACTGATTACTAAAAGGCAGCGGAATGAATGCAACCTTCAAAATTCTAAAGAATTATTTTAAACTTGAATTCTGTATCCAGCCAATGTATGTATCAGGTGTGAAAGTGAAAAAGACATTTTCAAACATTATATTGACAAGCACCCACACACATTCCTCCCGAAAAAGTTACTTCAGGAAGTACTCTAGAGAATGGTACAACAAATCGAAAATGGAAAGATGTAAGATCTAAGAAAGTATAGAATTTGTCCAAGAATTAAATCAAATAACATGATGTTAGTTGAGCATCATATCCAAAAAAAAGTAACTTCATACTAGAATTTCAACAAACAGTACAATTAAAAAGCTGGACAACCAGGTGACATAATGAAGGTATGAACTCTTCTACCAACAGGAGGCAAATGTGGCAATTAGAAAATACAGGATGTGAGCTGAGATTGCACCAATGCACTCCAGCCTGGGTGACAGAGCAAGACTCCATCTTAAAAAAAAAAAAAAAAAAACACAGAAAATACAGAAAAAGGACCTGGTGCGGTGGCTCACACCTGTAATCCCAGCACTTTGGGAGGCCAAGGCAGGCAGATCACGAGGTCAGGAGATCGAGACCATCCTGGCTAACTCAGTGAAACCTCGTCTCTACTGAAAATACAAAAAATTAGCCAGGCATGGTGGCAGGTGCCTGTAATCCCAGCTACTTGGGAGGCTGAGGCAGGACAATCGCTTGAACCCAGGAGGTGGAGTTTGCAGTGAGCCGAGATCACGCCACTGCATTCCAGCCTGGGCGACAAAACGAGACTCTGTCTCAAAAAAAATAAAATAAAAATAAAGAAAATCCAGGAAAAATAGCCACAGTCCAAACTAGAAACCAAATTAAAGTATGGCAGCTCTGGAGTACAAAAAGAGTATAAGAAATTCATTTGTTCTCCATTAAGAACACATGGACACAAGGAGGGGAACATCACACACCAGGGCCTGTCGGGGGTGGGGGGCAAGGTAAGGGAGAGCATTAGGACAAATACCTAATGCATGGGGGGCTTAAAACCTAGGTGATAGGTTGACAGGTGCAGCAAACCACCATGGCACATGTATACCTATGTAGTAAACCTGCACGTTCTGCACATGTATCCCAGAACTTAAAGTAAAATAAAATAAAATAAATCCATTTGCTCTCTAAGAATCTCATCATACCACTTTGTTTAACCGTATTATTTATATAATGTAATATTTTAACTGCTTTTCAGAATCAGCAAGTATAACTATTATAAATCTTGACATATAAAACAAATGTTATAGTTGACAAACTAGAAAGAGAATGTGAGGAATTCAACAGAAAGATGAGGAGGAAAGCTAATTTTTTTTTACAAATTATGAAGTGACAAGTTGAGAGACAATGTCTGAACACTCTAAAGTTAACTGTCAAACAGCTGTAAGTTTAATCATAAAGGCAACCAAAAAATAAATAAAAGGAAGATGGTAGAATCAGTATCAAAAGTTAAATCCTTCTATTTTTCACAATAGGGAGATATTAGGTTACTGAAGGTTAAAGTTTACTATATTAAAAATTGGCATAATGATAAGATTAAAAACAGGAAAAAATCATTCTAAAATTATTATCTCTGACAAAGGAGGTAGAACAGATAGGGAGTAGATTTTTATTTTTCAGTTTATACCTTTGTGTATTATTCAAATTCTTATGTTTATGCGACTATTCATCTCAAAATAAACACATACACATTATTAGAACCCCTCTTCCTGATTACTACAGGAAAAATGATGGGAAATTCTTATTCATTTTTTTTCCATAATGCATGGGCTAAATACTTTCTATTATGGTATTTCAAAGATATAATTAATTAAAGAGACTCAAGAATCATCCTAAATCCTTGATAAACATGTGGAGATAGCAACAGCTTACACTGTTAGAACTGTCAAAATACATCCACATCCATCATCTCATTTAACCCTCAAAACAATCTCGTGAAAGCAGATTTTAGAGATAAGTAAAACTCAAAAAGGTTCAAGTGATTTGCCATCCCCCTCCAAAAAAGGTAGGAAAATAATATAAATATGATTAAAAAGTAAACCAGAAAAGCCTTTATAAAGCACTAAAATCTGAAAATGCTTTCCTAATTTATAACAGGAGAATGACATTGAAAGAAATTACACTTGACAATACAAATGGTCAGGCACATCGGAAAAGAGCTGGGCAGTTTGTTAAACATATACTTCTTATAAAGTTAAAAATACACTTACCCAGCAATATCATTCCTAGGTTATTACCCAAGACAAATGAAAACACATTACACAAAGACATGAACTCAAATGTCCAGACTCTATTCATACTAACCAAAAGCTAGAAGCAGCCCAAATGTCCACAAGTGATTAACAGATAAACTGTGATATATCCAGACCATAACTACTACTCAACCATAAAAAAAAACTAATGATACACAAGACATGGATGAATATTAAAAGTATTATGCTATGTAAAAGAAATCAGCCACAAAATAACTATGTATTGCATGAGTCCATTTATATGAAATTCTAGAAAAGCAATTATAGTAACAGCAGATAAAGTGGTTGCCAGGGTTAAGGGATGAGGACTGGGCTGCAAAGGGAGAATAAAGAACTTCTTGGGGTAATGAAAATAACCACTATATCACGATCAGAGTGTTTGTTACACTACTGTATATATCTGGCAAAACTCATCAAATTATAACTTTACATTGCTTAATTTTATTACAGAAGTTACAATTCAATAAGGCTCATTTAAAAAATAATTCATAATCACATTTAACTATGACAACAGCTTTTCAGCATAGGTATTTACTACAGACCATCAAAGAATATTAAAATCAATATTTAGGAGGGAACTTTTAACCATGCAGTAGATACACAGGAACTAAAAAGTTCTGAGAATGGAACAGTCCTCATCCTACTCAACTTGGCCATGTGGGTAAACAGTAGTTGCCTAGCAACTAATGTAAACTCTAAATTTCTAATAAATACATTGACCACAAAAGCAGGTGATCTCACAGATGATAAACCAAGCTTTACATAGAAGGGTTCTTCCTTTAATAATAAAAAATAATAATGTGCTTAAGTTATTTATCTAAAGTAGGAGTAAACAAGGTATACTAAACTTAGATAATGAAAAATAAAAATATGAAATTAAACATAAACATACACACACACAAAATCCTTGTCCTCGTCTGGCCTTTTACGTCAGGACTTTACTTACCTAATTTATGGGATTAATCCATGAATTTGTGGGTGAATCCTTTCCCCTTTTCTACTTTAAGCCACTCCTATACAGCCATTCAAACTGGCTTAATTCTCTTATTTACATGTGATTAAATGCATACAGGATAGTACTTTTACATATATTAAACGATTCTAAAGGTATCTCTCCAGATTATAGAACCGGTAGACACCACAGAAAAATACAACACTTTCTGTAACATGCATACACACAACATACCAGAAACTCAAACCTAACTAGATTATAAATGTTCAAAATCAAGAATTACAAAGAAATCCCTTAATAACAAGCAAATTCCTAACACACATGTTAAATATATCATTTCTCTCTTACTAGACATAGCATGTCACAGTTTAACAGCATCAGAAAAAAGATCAACTTCTAAGACGTCACTCACTGCTAGCACTCGTACCAACCGTATTATTTTTGGTTTATGGAGCACTTACCCCTCTTCTGAACCCAACCTTCTTTCACAATGGTAACATCGCTCATGATGACTCCCCTCTGAGCCCCCAACTTGGAGAAATGGTACTTTGTGATATCAGCTTTAGGGTTTGGATTCTCTGCTGCTGCTGCCCTTCCCACTCTCTAGTGATGACTCAGCCTGGAAGGAAGTATTGAAGAAAGAATTTCTTTTTTTTCCATTCTTGCAACTCACAGAGCAATAACAAACAACTAATTCTTTGTAAATGTCTTCAACTGGCCTGACCTCACATAAAAGTCTAGCTCTTCAAACTGGGGAACTTATTTGTTAAATAGTTCTACAATGAATGCACTTCCCTAGTCTTGTGACCAATTTCAAATGATAGTGAAACTTTTAACCTAAGAGGTTGCAACAAAAGTCTTAAGAAAACCAGTCACGCCTACCCAAATAATACAGAAAATTTGTTTGGTGATGTGTATTTGGGGTAAAGAGGGAAGAGAATAAAAGTTAATAGCCCTAATTGTGGATACTTTGTTGTTGTTGTTGTTGTTTTGAAACGGAGTCTTACTCTATCCCAGGCTGGAGTGCAGTGGCGCAATATCTGCTCACTGCAACCTCCGCCTCCCAGGTTCAAGCGATTCTTCTGCCTCAGCCTCCTAAGCAGCTGGGACTATAGGTGTGTGCCACAACACCTGGCTAATTTTTGTATTTTTAGTAGAAATGGGGTTTCACCATATTGGCCAGGCTAGTCTCGGACTCCTGACCTCGTGATCCACCCACCTCAGCCTCCCAAAATGCTGGGATTACAGGCGTGAGCCACCACACCCGGTAGTGAAAACTTTAACTGATACAAAATGCTCAATCATCATTTATGTATTCTTACTCTGCCTGTTCCAAGAAATATTTTAGGGAGATTAAAAAATAATTGATTTCATACTATGTACTTATAAAGTAAAGTGAAACAAAGGGAATATGAAAATAGAAAAAAATATTGAGTATTCAAGATGTGCCAAGAACCGTTACAGGTGCTTGCATCTATTACTCTTATGTGATCTTGATAACCTTATGATCATACTATTAATTCCATTTCACAGATAAGGAAACTGAGGCTCACACAGATAAAGCAACTTGCTCCATTTCAACACACCTAGTAAATGTGGAGCCAAGATCTGAAACCAGGCTATCTGACTCCAGAGCCTGCATTCCAAAACTATATTGCCTTAAGATAAAAAGAAGTCAGAGTAAAGGCATACATATTGGGGAAAGATAAGTCACAAATCTGGCATGGAGTTCTTGGGAAGACAATGCAAATAATACAATAGGTTTTCCTATTCACAGTATCCAAAAAAAAATTTTTTTGAGATGGGGTTCCCCCCCATCATCCAGGCTAGAGTACAGTGGCACAATCATAGCTCACTGCAGCCTCCACTGGGGCTCCAGCAATCCTCCCACCTCAGCCTCCTAAGTAGCTGAACTACAAGCAGGCATCACCATGCCTGGCTAATTTTTTTAAAAAATTTTTGTAGAGATGGGGTCCCCCTATATTGTCCACGCTACAACAAATGTTTTTAAAAAAGGAAAAAGTTCCTCAGAAGAAATACAACTTTTCCTGGGACAAAAATCAAATTTATCCCATGGGTCTTCTTCATAAGATGTATGCAGGAAAGTCCTCAAAAACATCCTCCCATATACAGCAATGAGTTTTACAGGGTCATTGCTTATTGTCGCTCTCAAACTAAAAAGGAAAATGCCAACATGACATTAGTAAATCCATTTGCACCAAAGGGGACCAAAAAATGTGGTCCAGGTACACCAGTATTACGTGGTCAAGAATCATATGGCATAAATTTTAGATAACTAGAAAAATGGATAGATGGACTACACAAACATACTCTCTCAACTTGGGTTGTGATAAATGATATACAGCAGTTCAGTTCAGTGTTAGACTCCTAACCTAGTGCTAAATTAGATTACAGGTCTTTCTTCAATGCAAATTAAGTGTGGAGCCTAACCATTTAGCAGTCAGGGATCAAGACTAAACATTCTCTATATAGCCTGACTAAATAAACTGACAAAAGCTATGTAGCTGAAAGCAAGACCACCAGCCTCACGTATTATGAGGTCACAGGCAGAACCTATAGGCAAGGCTGAGACTCCTCAAAATCACCATGAGTCTGTTGCTGTAGAGCAAAAAGGGATATTAGCTTGTAATCCCAGCACTTTGGGAGGCCAAGGCAGGAGGATTACTTACGTCCAGGAGTTCAAGGCAAACCTGGGCAACAAAGTGAGACTATGTCCATACAAGAAAAAAAAAAAAAAAAAAAGAAAAAAAAGAAAATTTTAAAATGAGCTGGGCATCAAGGCATGCACCTGCAGTCCCCGCTGCTGGGGAGGCTGAGGTGGGAGAAATCACTTGAGCCCAGAAGTTTAAGGCTGCAGTGAGCTACGACTGCACCACCACACTCCAGCCTGGGCAATAGAGCAAGACCCTGTCTCTTTAAAAAAAAAAGGGGGGGGTGGAGATATTAGAATCTGGAAGTATTTTCCCAAAATACATTTGTTTGACAGAATACTAAATTAGAGAAATTCTAGAAAAATAATGAAAATAAAGATGAAAAAGAGAAATTCTGTGGGCTAGTAAGTGGGAAATTCCACAAATCATATTCTCTTGAAACGTCACTATTGGCATATTAAAGGTTCTAAAAGAAATATGTATAACTTTATCTCAGCAAAGCCTAAATTTATTACTGTCATAGGAAATGGCCACATAATAAGACTTATTTCACCACACACGTTAAAAAGAAAAGCCAAAAAACCTTCAATAAATAATCTAAACATAATTTTAATGTGATGTAACATCCTAAAGAATCCAACATGGCCAACTGCCTACATAATATAGAGCTACATAACTGAAAGGGTTAACTACTTACACTGCATAAAGAATTATAAGTCAAATGCCAGCAGACACTGGTGCATGATATCTCTAGAAGAGCTGCACTGTAGCCCTTCTCTTTGGTAATACTTGTAGCAAGGGGCTCAACATCTATTAAGGCCATTCTTGGTTTTTTACTATAAAACTACATAACATGAGTAAAAGACAATTCAGATCTTACTATTCTTAGAGTGGAAATGATAGAGAGATCAGGGTAATAATTAGTAATAACAAAAAATAATATATATCCAATAAACATATATAAAATACATACTTTCCTATCAAAATGGCTTGTATTATGGTATCTTTTTAAAGAACACTAAAAAAAATTTACAAAATTGATTCTGTATTTCGAAGTGAACATTTTATTATCAGAATGTTAAAGCTGGAGCAACCCTCATTTTATAGTTGAAGAAACAGAGACCAAGACAGATGAAGTAACTTGCCCAAAATGAAACAGTCACCAAATGGCCAACCAGGACCAGACAATCAGGCATATGCTCTTTCCACTCACATTACTTCTTCAGTATTAAACAGTACACTGAAATATCCAGACCAACCCAAAAATCAATGAATTTTGTTTTGTAACGAAACTGTTTCTAAAAATTAGTGTTTTAGATAAATGTTTTTATCAGCGCTCATATGTGTAAGATTAAACTGTGAAAATGTATGTTAAATCAACAGGACAGAATTTATAATCTTCATCAGAGGCAGTGAACCCAAGCATACATTATAGAGATGGCTTTACCCATTTTCACTTAAAACTATTATCAAATATTACCCATAATTTTCAGCTTTAAAAATTGCCCCTGGGTCTTTACTGGCTAAAATGATACATTCTTTGAAAATAACTTAAAAGATGTCACAGGTACACTACTCTGGAATTATGGTAAGTTAGAAATAAACAGTTCTACTGACTAGTAAGCAGCAAACCATGTTCTTTAATTTTCCTATAGCGGCAACACTCCTGCACAACAGCATATACACTGTCCCATTCAGTATTCCATATTAACTAAAAACACTAATCCACAAGACGAGCAGGAACTTTGTCATCTGTTTCCTAGGGTAGACAAAAGTTCACCTCCTTCTATATTCCTAACTGTTCTACAAGTGTGTTCCATCCAACAAACTATAACAAAATTGGGTTTTTCTTTTAAGCTTATTGCATTAAAGATTTCATTGCTAATTTTTCCCATTCTTATAAAGTTTCACACAAAATTCTTGACAGATTCCATTTAGATTTTACTCCTAAAACAGTTACACAAAAGGTATCTTCATTCAGAACTGCTTGAGAATTTGATAATAGTAATAGTATTGGAATGTCATTTTATAATTTACAAAACATTTTGCATATTTTACTTCATTCAATCACATTATAATTTAGTAAAGCAATTTGACACTGCCTAGCACTTACACAATGCTGGCAAATATGGAATAAATGAACGAGTGGATGAATGATGAAGATGCGGCCTTAGATAACTAACAAAGAACAGGCTATGCAAACAAATATAAATCAGTAGAAAGAATGGTCTTAAGCCATCTTAAAAATGAAACTGAATTGAAACATTAAAGAAGCACCTATATATAAATAATTAAAATTATAATACTCTGCCCTATTCCTTAAGGTATGTTTCCTATAGACCTCCATTAATTATAAGGACTAGAACACAATAAACGTATCCCTTTTTTCCTGATAGCTTTTCACCATTTTTGTTGAGATCAAGTTTCAACTTCAAACAAAACCACCATCAATACTATAAATACATATCAATATATTATCAATGTATCGATATATATTATAGCATTAAGCTAACCAAAATGATCAATTATGGGAAGAAAAATGGGAAAGAATGGCATATTTTCTTAATGATACTTTTAAGAATTTGTAAAAGACACATTTGCTTGTAGTAACCAGCCATTCAATTTTAAGCAAAAAGTAAATTTCAAATATCTTTTGAAAATATTAACTCAAAAAAATATGTAACATACATATACTTATTCAGTCAATAAATTATGTATTGATTGTCTACTCCATGACAAGGACTATTACAGGTTGGTAAGAAAAACTAACTGGTTTCTTTAAAAATCTTGTCCAAACTTGTAACTTATCAAAGAGCTTTCACATATATCAATTCATTTGACTCTAAAAAACACATCTGTGCTGTAGCTATTACAGCCACAATTTTGAACCTGTGACCAACCAATAACATTACATCCCCTAGTTACAATAAGTTAGCAATAAATAAAAGGAGGGACTACCTGCAAGTCTTCCATCAATTTGCTATGTTTTCTACCAAGTAACACAATATGAACTCTCAAAAACATGTAATTAATATTTGCAAATAGTTCTGAAGATTTTTTCTGTATCAGATTTTTCAAAAGTCCAAAAAGTAAAACATTTTTAAATAAATTAAAAATTAAATATAACTAAGGCATCACAAATGAAATAACAGAAGAGTAAAAGTAGGTTTACATAAAGTTAAAAGGCTCCCAACTATTTTTTTTACGAATAAGGACAAAATTCATAGGTTAATAATTTCCTATAAGTGAATTTCTAAGTTAAAAGCCAGAATACAATTCAATAATACAACTTTCTCTAAACTCTTTGTAATTAATACTATGTGGAATATATTTGCTTCCTACAATTTTTTAATATTATTTATGTATGATAGCCAAACTGAATTAGTAATGGACATCTGAAGTTCAAATACAACAGAATGTTGCTAGTTGGAAAAACAAATGATGGTCAAGGGTAACCACAATATAATTCTATGGCATTTTCTGATTTCAAGAAGTGAAACTAATATATACCATAATAAATACATAAGGCTATATCAAACTTTTAGAAGGATATGAGGGACAAGAAACATTCTGAAATGTAAAGGAAATTCAAGGTAATTTGCTCTGTACTTCAAATAATTCCAAGGCAGTCTGTCCCTATTTTCAGAGTTGTTATCCTGTTAAAAAAAAAACATATCATATACAGAAAGTGAGCCACATAAACAATATACTTTGGATATCTTTTCTAAAGAGCACTTTGTGGGATTTTCTTAAAGCTCTTTCTATAGATAACTTCCCTGAGGTTCAGAATATGGCAAAATACCTGAATAGGCAAAATTTCCAACTTTCAAACAACATATCAGTTCTTCCAAACTGCCAATTCTGAAAAATCGATTTTATTAACTTTAAAACATTTCTACAAAAACATGAAGCATTTTCCTGGCCGTTTCCCTACTCCTGTTTAGGGCATCTGAGTGCCATTTCAATCAACACGATTATTAAAAATAAAAAAGCAACCTGTACTGCGTGATATACTTAATATTTTAATTTGAAACTAATAGAAAAATGCTTATTAGATTCCTGTTTCACCTAAATCACTGAACAAGCTATTGATAAATTATTCCCTCCATTTCTCATGTAAAGTGGAGGCTGCCTCTATGTGAAGGCATCTATAATACCACAGACAGGTTGGGGACTGCTACTAAAAGAACTTCAGGTGGCCAGGCATGGTGGCACACGCCTGTAATCCTAGCACTTTGGGAGGCTGAGGTGGGCAGATCACTTGAGCCCAGGAGTTCACAACCAGCCTGGGCAACATGGCAAAACCCCATCCCTACCAAAAATACAAAAATTAGCTGGAAGTGGTGGCAAGCACCTGCAGTCCCAGCTACTCAGGAGGTTGAGGTGGGAGGAGCATCTGAACCCAGGAAATCTAGGCTGTGCTGAGTGGTGACCGTGCCTGGGTGACACAGCACAGTGAGAACCTGTCTCAAAACAAAAAAAGAATTTGGTTGCACAGTTGGTCATATTTTTCTAATATACATGTAAAACAATTTTAAAATTTGTCTTGGGACACTAATTATAAATTTTTTAAAATACATACATATAAAATGCAATTGATATGTGGTCCATTAAATACCAAGAATCAGCTTGACAGAATTTACCCCCAGATTAAACTGAGCTAATCAATAGGTATGGAATCCTGTAACAAGGTTCATCACAATGGTGCATTAGGAAGAGCACCAGAAAGACCAAGAAACTTGAGTCTCTGCCCCACCCAGAGTGATGCTGTATAAGGTCACTTTAATTATCTGTGCCTCAGTTTCCTGAGCCATAAAAATAAAAGTGTAGCATTAGATGAACTCGGAATAGCTTTATAGCTCTTCCAGAGCTAATATTTATGACTCTGCAAGTTAAAATCTACAGAGTATCTACGTCATATATAGATGGCATCATAAGTGAAAGACGTGATTATACATACATAGTTCATGTCCTCAAAAGTTTTATAATTAGAAGATAAAACATTCAAACAGCATTTCAACTAAGACAAAATTGGGGCTAAGCTCCGTTATTGGAAAAATACTATCCTCCTTTCCCTCCCATCTTTTAGTCCCCCAAATATAGTCAGAGGCTTTCTTATCTAATATAGATTCCAATATAAAATCCTCCTAAAATCTGTCTTGGCAATCTCCCTAATTATAAATTGTTTAAATCCATCCAGATATATAGGAATTATCTAATATAGGGAAGAAGAATTCTCATTTGAAATTCTAGTGTTTTCTTCTAGTAAATCTTTTTACTCTCCCCTCATAATATTTAGAAATGAGAAATATCTGTAGTTGGTGATAGGGTACTGAAAAGAAACAGAACTAAAAAAACACATCAACAAGTCAAGAAGCATATATTAATTTTATCTACCCATTAGTATTCAAGGATTACTTGGCAAAGAAAATGAGTTTACATCTAATCTGATGAAAGACTATGATGCTATAATAAAGTATGTAAACATTTGAGGTATCTAATTTGGCATGTTAAACAAATGAAAGGGGATGTTAATGGGCCAGTCAATACACTTTTATTAACTTGATGCTATGGAAATTATTGTACCAAATTATGCAAATTTAGAATTGTCACTGTTAAGTCTAATAATAGGTACAAACAAGAAAAACACTAAAAGTGTTGCAGAATTAGGAAAGTTTAAATAACAGGTATTTTTAGAATGCCACAGTAAGTTTTTCTTACGTGAAAATCACTTTCAAAAGTGTAGCAGGGGTTGTTTGAAAGATTAAATGAATACAGGTAAAGCACATATCACAGTGCCTGGCACATGGCAACTGCTCACCAGGCATTGGTTAGCAATAACTCTAAACTGAATCTAATCCTATCACATGTAAAAGATCAGGACAAAGTATTTGTTGTCAGAAGATTCAGGACTATCTTTCCAAAAGAAGGTATGCTGTGTGACCAGGATTTAAAATACTGATGCAGACGCTGAAACCTGGAGGAACACAAACCTTCTAACAAAAATTGTGTGTATTATTAATGCATATTAACTTAAAAATAAAAATGCAAGTCAGATCACAAGACTGATTTGCTCAAAACAAAATGAAAATGGTTTTGCAGTTCTTGCATTTTGTTGCTCAAATCTAAGATAGTCTTAAATTTTTCTTTTTAACATTTTAAAACTTAATCACACTATAAAAACAAGCTCCTATCAAATCATGCTAAACATCCAATTAACAGTGGTTAACAGTGATTGCCTTATCTTCCCAAGGACAAATTCTTGAACTAAAAGATGTAGTAACAAAAGAAAGCATGGCTATCTTTTCATGAAAATACACAAAGTTTAAGTAAAGGCTAAACTTCCACAAAATCAATTTGTAAAACAGGTTCCTCATTTTAAAGAAACCCAGACAGCTGGAAATTTCCACTGAATTTTTATGAGAAAATTTCTCACATGTTTACATCATAAAGCTACAGTTTAAAAAATAGGTCCTTACTTTCCACAAGACTCTACCCTAAGTTCATTTGTTCCCTAGTAAGTTTAATCAACACGTTTATTTAGATTTGCAATGATTCTGAAAACAAATTCCTTCTGACAGCGATTTTCTGAATGAAATGTAAATATTAAAAGTTTTTAATTAAACCAGCACAGTTCACACTCCAGTATTTGTTAAAAATAATCTTATTTAAAATATTTTACATCTATAAAATTTTTAAAAAGTCCAAAGCAGAACCTTAAAAGTACTATGATATATACAACTTAGAATCAATGACAAGATTATCAAGCCAAAAATTAATTTTAAATTGGATAACAATTCACTCAAGTAATAATTATGGAAAGAAAACCAAATGAATACAAATAATAATTTCATAATTTTTGCAGGATTACTTTGGACTGTTTTTAAAATGCTAAGAAAACATGCTGCAAATCCACAATACAAACACACATCTGGAAACTAAAACCCTACATTCATCTAAATTTCAACATTGTCTCATTCATGTAATATTTGTCCTCCCTCACTTTAAAATTGGAACAAGCCAATCAAAGATATTGGGGTCAACCCCAGTAAGGAAAACAAGAAGATCTTCAAGTACTATCTCCCTGTAAACTTTCAAGTACAATCTCTTTGGTAAACTTTCCAAGTCAAGATAATGTACTGGCAAAAGGAAAACAATTACAGTCCGGATATATATCTTGCATGTGATTGTGCATTAAATCATAAACCTTGGAAAACTAGTAATTTAGTAGTAAGTTGCTATTTTAATTATAAAATATTTTCATATTTTAGACAACCACCTCCTGGAATGTTTGTATTCGTTTATATATATTTTGCAAGTGATACTCGAGTTCTGAAGACTAGTGTTCATTTCCTACACCACCTTTGTTAGACTCTTCCACCTTCGGTTTCCTAAGTAAATATATAAGCTAAACCAATGAGTTTCACTCATTTGTCAGTTTCAACCACTGACAAAACCCAGTGGTTGCCTAGTGATTTATAGTACTAAAAGAGATATACGACCATGCTTTACCAAATATGGAACACGTCTAAACTGTTGACTTGAGACAACTGTCAATGTATTAACTACAAAAAGCCATTATATCTTCAGCCTCAACTAAAATCAAAATGTGAACATTTTATTAGAGCTAGAAATTACCCAATACAGATACATAGGTTTCACTGTTGACTTTCTATTTGGAAACTTCATCAACTGCAAACTACGAGGCTTTCAACCAAAATGCCACACTGGTGAAATGAGTTGGTTTTATTTTCATAACAACATTATTTTGATGGAAGAAATGTGAGCATCCCAGCTTTGACTTATGGGTAAGCATTTCCTCTGCTTTCAGAACATAAACAGTAAATACCGGTATTGGAAAAACCTGGCCCCAACGAGATTCTTTATCTCTAGGCTAACTGCAGATTCCCGGGAAATCCCAAACAAGGGGCGACCCCGCCTCGGCGTCAGGGTCAACACAGCAACCAGCTAGACTTCAACTTTGGGCTCTGAAGGACCCCACCGGCATCATGGCTGATGCAGACCGATGCGCCGGAGGAGGTGGACAAGGAAGAGGCTGGTTTGTTTACTTGCAGCCAGCTCTGCCGCCGCCGCCAGCAGCGACAGCATCACTGGATCAGCCAAACCCAGCATCTTCCGCACATTTCTATTCTTAGCACACAACTCCCAAGCGGATCAAAACCCCACTACTATTAAAAACACAGAGAAGCACGTTACCCAGCTCCCACACACACCCCCCCCCCCCCCCCCCCCCGCCGTCTTTTCCTGCGCGCCAGTGGCAGGGAAGGGTGGGGAAAGGAAGGAGACCCCAGGGACGCCTGTGCATCCTCGCCTTCACCCCACCCCACGCGCAGACAGCCTCAGCGCCAGGGCGCGCGGCAGACGGCTCCCTCCCCCCAACCCAAACACACTGACACCGGCGCTCCACGCGTTATATAACCTCGCCGCCGCCCCTGGTCCAGGCGGGTGCCCCCTCCCCACGCCGCGCGGCCCGGACGGGGAGGGGAGAGGGGAAGGAGCGAGAGTTGCGCAGAGACTGGAGGCGCCGGGCCGGGGCAGCCCAGACACAGACGGTACCGCTAGGCCGGGAACACCCCTCCCCCGGCCCGCTGCGCACCGCCGCCCCCCCCTTCCCCCGGAAAGCTGGGGGTATCGGTGTCAACCGCGCTGGGCATCCCCCGGCCTCCACTCCCACACCCACGCCCGAAGCCTCCGGTGACCCAGCCCCCGCCCACGCCCCCGGCGCGGTGACAACCCAGAAGCCCCCGCCTCACCCCACCCCGCCGCCATCCCCCGCCTGAGGGAGGCAGGGAGGGAGGACCGGGGCCCGGGGTCCGGAGGGAGTGGAGGCCAGGTGGGGAGGGGGCGAGGTGGGGGGCGGTGGCTGTTACCTGCAAAGGCGGCGGCGGTGGCGGCCCCGCAGCTGCTCGGGCGGCGGCGGAGGATGGAGCCGGGGGGGGCGGGGGGAGGAGAGGGGGCGACTCGGGGGTCCCCCCTCCCTCCTCCTCCCCTCCTGTCCTCCCCCCACCCCACAGAGCCTCTGGCCTCCTGGAGCCCGGTGCGGCCGGCGGGAGGGCAAGCGAAGGGCTGCAGGGGAGGGAGGGAGGGAGCCGGCCGGGCCGGGCCGCGGAGCTGGAGCGGGAGGCGGCGGCGGCGGCGGCGGCGGGAGGGGGAGGGAGGAGAGAGGGCGGCGGCGGGGAGAGGAGGAGGCGGAGACTCTACATGGGAATCGGATATCGGCTACAAATTCATCACCAGAAAACACCGCTCGGGCGGGGGCCGGGTCACGCCGGCGGGGCGGCGGCTCTGGGCCCCGGGGCGCGCCCGGCGCGGGGAGGGGGTCTGCGGCCTCCTCCCGGGCTGCGCCTCGCTGAGGGGACCCCCGCCGCCTCCCCGCCCCCTCCTTCCTCCCGCTCGGGGCCGCCGCCGATCGGTTCTCGCCGCCGCCGCGGGGCTTGTTGTTGACTTTGAGGAAAACTCCTGACGTCAGGGGCTGGCTCTCGGCGACTGGCGGGAGCGGCTTCCCCGCGTCCCCGGCCCTGCCCGCCGCCTCTGCTCCCCTCCCTGCCCGGCCCTCGTCCTCAGGCTTCCCCGCGCCCCCAAACCCGCGGCGCCCCGCGCCCCCTCTCCTCTCGCGAGAACATCCCCCTAGCCAGCCAGAGCCGGGAGCGGGGGCAGTCGCTCCCGGGCGGGAAGTTCTGGGTTTCCCCCGCGCCCGCGTGGCCCTTGGCGGGCACCCGAGGCCTGGGAGCGGAGGCTCCTCGCCCCGCCGTTTCCTCGGCGCACCCACCCACCCGCCCTGGCCGCGGACGCGCGCTCCGTCAGGCCCCGGGCGTCTCCTCCGGCCCGCCACGGCCCCTCGGGGAGATGGGCCCGGCTCTAGGGCTCGCACCTGGAAGCCCACGAGGTGGGCGGTGCCCAATGAGGAAGGAGCCGTAGAGCGCGGAGCGGTCCAGGAGCCGACCCCACCCACTGCACCTCGGGGAAGAGGGACCCCGGGTCAGGCCGTAGCACGAACCATTCCTGACTATCCCAGGAGACCACTGCAGACCGAGAACACCTCTCCGAACAGCCTTCCGCACCGCTCGCTGCAAGCATTCGTCCGCACACGGTACACAGATAGCGGGCGGATGGTAATTCACTCTTAAAATCACACCCTTTTTAGGGATATTCGTTTTCAATGACTTTGGGAAAGCTACGAGGTACTACATTCAGTACGAAGAGGCCGTTTCTTTATTTTGAAGTCAGTGACTCCTGAGATTGCATTGGGGACACTTTTTTGCAGAATGACCGTATTTTACCATGCAGCGCAGTTCAGAAAGTTACAAAAGTTTACAAGTTTTGTCGCTTCTGGAAACACCTGGCCAGCATCCCTATTACCGCGCCACGTGGCTCTAGCTTGTTGATGGACCTGTTATTTTCCCCCATTGCAACATTTTTGTTAATGTCTGTGGCTTCTTTCTGCAGAAGAGTTCCTCCTCCTGACATGCACTTCATTCTGTTTTCTATGTCATGACAGCTCTCTGATGGTAGTCATTTTTTTTATACTACAGCCCCCCTGGTATTTTTGTACCGTGTGGTATTAATATTTATAATTCCAGGTTCACGTCTTTTATGAACTGTGCATCTGTTGGGATTGGGGACAGGAGTAGGAAACCAAATAAAAGGGTTAAAAAAAAATCCATTTTATCCGTTTGTAAGGGAAGCTTGTTTGCCTGACCACCCTGGAGCAAAATTTGCCGTTTTGAGATAACACAGTCCATCTGAGAGAAAGTCCTCCACCATGCCTTTCCCTTTTTGCCGTATTTCCCAGCATGCTATGAGCTGATGAATAAACAGACTTCATCCTATTTTCGTTTGATCTATAAAATATACATAATGTGTTTCCATAATTATCAGATCTCTCACAGTCACTATTGGTAAAATTACTGGGGTACAGGTTTCTTGCTGTAAAACACAAAAATAGGTCATATTTTTATTCCATAGTACCCCAACTTGCTTTTTATTTGTAAGAAAGTTATTTTATGACACCAGCACTAAAGAGTGTCCGAAACTTTAAATACTTAACTTTTGAGAGTCGGGGTATCCAGAATTACTGAATTACTAGATACCTCTTATCAGCGAGATGTTCTTTTGTTCCCAAATTTAGCGTCAATATATTTACAAGAACTGAATGTGTCGTATGAGCCATACTACCTCAAAATATTTCTCCCAGTCTTGTCAGATTGCATTAAATCTTAGATGGATTAAACCCTAAAATTCAGTATATGAGAATGGATTATATACTCTCGGCTTCATGAATTTGAAGAATTATAAGTTTTTATTTCTGCTCTATTTTTGCTTGTGGACTATAGTATCGTAAGTTTCTAAAATAAAAGCATGTTTGATTTTATTATCGAATTACTATTATTTAGGACTATTATTTAAATAACATTGTTCTTTCTGTTAGACTATGCCGATATGAATTTGGCAGAATCTGCCGATTGTGGTGTGTTGGTACTCCACACAGAGTGTGCGCTAGATTTCTTCCCTATTTTGTCATCGCATCCAGTAATATGGAGTGCAGCCAGCATATTCATCCCTGGGAACGTCCCTCCTAAATTTTTGCAAAGAAAGCCTTCATTCTTTATTACACCAAATATTCTTAAGATTAACATTTCTCAATAGTAGTTATTTATGCATTTTAAGAAAAATGTTCATTCTTCCTTACTACCAATGACTAAGTTTGATACTGAGCTGTTTCTTGGTACTTCCCCCATTTCTTGGGAGTAACTAAAACTGGAAGGATATTTAGAATTTCAGAGCATCTAATGTCTTAGTCCATTCAGGCTGCTATAACAAAATACCATCAACTAGGTAGCATATAAAGAACAGAAATGTATTTCTCACAGTTCTGGAGGCTGGGAAGTCCAAGATCAAGGCACCAGAAGATTTGGTGTGTAAAGAGGGTTCCGTTTCCTGGTTTGTAGCTGGTGACTTCTTGCTGTGTCCTCACATTTTAGAAAGAGTGAGGGAACTCTCTTGAACCTCTTTTTCTTTTTTTTTTTTTTTTTTTTTGGAGACAGAGTCTCATTCTGTCACCCAGGATGGAGTGCAGTGGCATGATCATAGCTCACTGTAGGCTGGAACTCGTAGACTCAGGCAACCCTCCTGCCTCAGCCTCTTGAATACTTGAATAGCTGAGATTACAGGCATGAGTTAATGTTCCCAGCCATCTTGAGCCTCTTTTATAAGGGCAATAATCCCATTCTTGAGGGCTCAAACCCTCATGACTTAATCACCTCCCAAAGGCCCCATCTACTAATACACTTTGGAAGTCAGGATTTCAATCTATGAATTTGGGGAAACAAAAATTCAGACCAGGGCATCACATAACGAAAATTAAGTTACTGCTCTTCTGTCATAATAGAAAGGGTGTGTTGTCCTAGGAGAGGGCATGGAACAAAGCAGGCACAGAATATGTGTTTGTGGAAGAAATACATGTTCTAATGTTCTAATGAAGGCTCTAATAAATCTGTGTACTATGTACAGTGTATATAGTATTTTCCTCTTGGGATGTAAAGTGATTTATTGGAAAGAACATAGAAGTGCTTTGGAGACTTGCAGACCAGAGTTCAAATCCTCTCTCTGCCTAGTTTGTCTCATCTCAGGCAAGTTGCTTAATTTTTCTAAGCCTTAATTTCCTTATTTGTGAAATGGCAGTTACAACTACTTCAACAACTTATGTGAATTAAATTCTATGAAATACTTGTATCTAAAACATAGTGAGTGGTCAGCAAGCTAAGATTCCTTTACCATAAATGTGAATATGTTAATCTAACAATAGCTGCTACAAACAAATACAAAAATCTATATTGGCACTCTCTGCCACAGTTGGTTCTGAAATAACCACGTTAAGTCTACAGCTGTAATTAGTGAATATATCCTAGATGATTAATAGAACAATTTCTAAAAGAGTATAGCTAAAATTTCTGTTGGTTAAACCTCCCAGTCTGTTATATTTTTCTTATAGCATCCCGAACTGACTAAGGCGTATAGTTCATTACAATAGTTATCAGTACTAATTGTCTTTTTCTCCCTTTCCCTGATTGGTGTCTTTCTTTCTTTCCTTCTTTCTTTCTTTCCTTCCTTCCTTCCTTCCTTCCTTCCTTCTTTCTTTCTTTTTTGTTTTTGTTTTTTTTTGAGACAGAGTCTTGCTCTGTCACCAGGCTAGAGTACAGTGGCGTGATCTCGGCTCACTGCATCCTGCACCTCCTGGGTTCAATTGATTCCCCTGCCTCAGCCTCCTGAGTAGCTGAGATTACAGGCACGCGCCACCATGCCCAGCTCCTTTTTGTATTTTCAGTAGAGATAGGGTTTCACCATGTTGGCCAGGATGGTCTTGATTTCCTGACCTTGTGATGATCTGCCTGCCTCAGCCTCCCAAAGTCCTGATGTCTTTTTTAAGGTACAGTGCCTGTACAAGAACATATGAGCATAGCCAAGGGCCAGATATATCACTAATCTGGTGCTGTGGGATATTTAAAATCCTGTGGAAACCTCCTTATTTTGTCCTCGGGTTTTATTTTTCTGCTATGTTATTAGAGTATGAATGAATTTTTTTCGTTCATATTCTCACTGTCAGACAGCTAAATCTGTTAGCAACTAAAGCAATCTCTGGACATTACATTTAATATTTCAGGACACTTGGGTCACAGAAAGTTACTGACCGCGAATAAATAACTGCTTGTGGAGCATCGAGCTAGAATTCATGTTCTAATTCCAAAGCAACAAGCATACACAATTATTATTCCTGGCTGTGCAGGAGAATCGTAGTATGCGATAAATTAATACATGTTCTAATACTACAGCCTCATTTTAGTATGTAATTTTAACTTCCTGAGGTGGTGTGCATTTCTAGTTGTTTCTGAATCGGCTCCTTGGGGATTGGACTTCCCAATGCAACAGCTAGCAGTGAAATAACAACAGTAAATTTCCAACCTTCACCTGGATAATTACCTCAACTTCTTCCTTGGTTATCTCATGTAAATACTGTCCTGTTCCAGAAGGTTTCCCCATCCACTTTAAAACACAGTTTCTTCTGCTAATGAAAATACTTCCACAATTGACTGAAAAGTTTCAAATCTACATCTCACTATTTTAACCCTCCATGAAGTCCTTCAATTGTTGATTCTGTGCTACTTCATTAAATAATACTGGCTTTTTATAGTAGGAGAAAATCAGTCTCGGAATTTTTCTGTTGACTAGACAGAACTATGACCATTTTAAATTGCAAACACTATCTCGATTCAGTAATTGGATTTGAATCAAAGCTCCGAATTTGATTTAGAATTCAAACTTTGTAGTGGGGAAAGCAGGCAGGCTCAGCTTCTCTATTTCCCTATCTTATTTTCCCCTTCCACTCCACAAGTCAGTCTCTGGGTGAAGGACAAAATAGTTCTTACCCAGCTGGTACCGTTGTCAGCCAGCTTTGCTCTCTCTCAGCCTAGCACACAGAACCAGCTACATGATTTGCAAGGCCCAGTGCATAATGAAAATGCGGGCCCCTTGCTGGAGAAGAGTTAAGAATTTTAAAACTTTGAGAGCAGAGTGTTAAGCCAAGTACACAAGCCTGTATTCCGTACAGGTAGCACACCCATGAGTCTGCTGGCGTGTGCTTAACGCTAGCTGTCCAGGGGCTTCTCGGAGAGTTGCTTCTGGGCTACTCTAACTGCAGTCTCTGTGATGTGGGTAATGCACCCTTACCTTCAGACAGCGCTCCTAATGTCCCCTCAGCTTTCGTTTATTCAGTCCTATTGGAGTCTTCTCACCCCTCTGGGAGAAAGTCTCTTAGGCGCAACTCCAGATGGCTCCAGGCAAGTTCTATCCCTCCCATAGGACTCTGTCTGGGCCACAGAAACCATTGAAACATCCTTTGCCTAGCAAGCGATTCTCTTCCAAGCAGCTGGGCAGGCTGCTTCCCAATTTTCTGAATGGGAGTCAGATCCCGGTCCACAAAATGCCCCTGCTCTGTGTCCAGCCCCCATTGCAGGAAACACATTCCAAGCTCTCCGCACCATCCGTGGAAACCCATGGAAGCCCCCGGCCTAAGCCAAAGAAGCGTCCTCCATTTTCTCTGCAGAGAAGGTGATGAGCACAAGTCTCTCCTTCACAAACCTCTTCTATCTCGAATTTTCTCAACTATTTTATATGTTTTAAGTGGATGAGAGTGTGTGAGTCATAGATTCGATTTTGAATTCTTTCCTTCATAATAGTGACCAAGCTTGAAGTTTCATACTTTTGTATCTTGAGATCTCAGTTGAAACTTCAATTTAAAATTCCTATTAAAAAGCGTATTCTCTGCCAGGTGCAGTGGCTCAAAATGCAGTAATCCCAGCATTTTGGGAGGCCAAGGCAGGAGAATCACTTGAGCTCAGGAGTTCGAGACTAGCCTGGGCAACATAGCAAGACTTGTCCTGCTAAAGTTATTTTTTTTTAATTAGCCAGGCAGGGTGGTTCACGCCTATAGTCCCAGCTATTGGTGGTTGAAGGGGTTGAGGTGAGAGGATAACTTGAGCCTGGGTGATTGAGGCTACAGTGAGCTATGATTGCACCACTGCACCGCAGCCTGGGTGACAGAGAGTGTCTCTATCTCAAAAAACAAACAAACAAACAAACACACTTCTCTGTGCTATAACTATTTTCTCTGTTGCTTATTTAGATGTGTGCTCACATGTATTAAAAATTTATCAGCTGTTGGCCGGGCGCAGTGGCTCATTCCTGTAATCCCAGCACTTTGGGAGGCTGAGGCGGGCAGATGACAAGGTCAGGAGATCGAGACCATCCTGGCTAACACGGTGAAACCCCATCTCTACTAAAAATACAAAAAATTAGCTGGGCGTGGTGGCGGCGCCTGTAGTCCCAGCTACTCGGGAGGCTGAGGCAGGAGAATGGCATGAACCTGGGAGGCGGAGCTTGCAGTGAGCTGAGATCGGGCCACTGCACTCCAGCCTGGGCAACAGAGTGAGACTCCATCTCAAAAAAAACAAAAAAATTATCAGCTGTTACAGAATAAGATATTTAACAGGTGTTCAAGGCACAAAATTAATTAAAATAGTATCTTCTCTACATGTTTGTATTTCTGGTTGATAAATATGTTCCAACAAATTGCCTTTTTCATACATTATTACCTACATTACTATTAAATATTTTTAGAGACTCTTGCCCTTAGGTAATTTCTCAATTTTTTTTTTTTTTTTTTTTTTTTTTTTATGAGACGGAGTCTCGCTCTGTCGCCCAGGCTGGAGTGCAGTGGCCGGATCTCAGCTCACTGCAAGCTCCGCCTCCCGGGTTCACGCCATTCTCCTGCCTCAGCCTCCTGAGTAGCTGGGACTACAGGTGCCCCCACATCTCCCGGCTAGTTTTTTGTAGTTTTTAGTAGAGACGGGGTTTCACCGTGTTAGCCAGGATGGTCTCAATCTCCTGACCTCGTGATCCGCCCGTCTCCCCCAAAGTGCTGGGATTACAGGCTTGAGCCACCGCGCCCGGCCTCAAATTTTTTATTAAGCAATTTAAAGTTGGACACTTTGAAATTTTATCTCGGAAGATGCTGTGGTATAGATGCCACAGAATCAAGAATGAAAGGATGAATGTGCAATTTGTATGAGAGTCAGTCACTTGCACAAAGGTCATGCTGAGCAATGAAAACCTCTGCATACAGGCATGAATCATAAATGATGGATTTTTACATACTTTTTTGTGTGTGTGTGTGTGAGATGGAGTCTTGCTCTATTGCCCAGGCTGGAGTGGAGTGACACGTTCTTGGCTCACTGCACCCTCTGCCTCCCAGGTTCAAATGATTCGCCTGCCTCAGCCTCCTGAGTAGCTAGGACTACAGGTGTGTGCCACCATGCCTGGCTAATTTTTTCTTTTTTTAATCCCTAGCAGAGATGAGGTTTTGCCATGTTGGCCAGGGTGGTCTCGAACTCCTGACCTCAGGTGATCTGCCCACCTTGGCCTCCCAAAGTGCTGGGATTATAGGCACGAGCCATCACACCTGGCCAGATTTTTAAAAAATAATGTAAGACTGCCTTGATTTCCCTTTAATGTCTATGATTACCAAAGAGAGGTGTGCCTTCCTTTGTTCTTCATCAAGGTATTAAAAATTGAGAAAATATTGGACTTTGGGGCCTACTTTAAACTCCTTAACTTTTTCTTTCTTCATTCAAAGTGCTGTTGGGATCCTTGAGTATACAATGTTCAGAGAATAACAGTTTGCTAAATACACATGTCATGCTTGCCTACCTTGTCTCTTTCTACCCCTCATCTTTGAAAAGTTACTTCCTTATAGCTGTCTTCTTCTTCCAAATATCTGAGAAAGTCTTTGAGTTACGTGACATCTAGAAATCGTATTTATGAGCAGAAGTTTCTTCATATAATCCATAAGGGAAAATTTGTGAAGAGTGAGGAAAAAGACAATCTCCAACTTTCATTACTCTTTATGCACTCTCTCCTTGATGATGGTTATGATAACCCTCTTTTTCTTAAATCTCCACTCAGGGTATCATAAAACTTATTTGTGTATTTACCTAGTCCCATTGTCTTCCCTGATAAAATGCTTTAAGCCTTAGATCGTACAGTTCTTATTTTGGCATTCACTTCAACTTAATTCCATAAACTTCTTGACTCTCTCTATAGATGAAAGTCTAGAGATAGATTTAAGTTCAACACAGAGTCTCCTTCCAAGAAGCTCCAGCTATCAGGGAGACCAACATGAATAAGTGACTATAAAACAAATAAGTGCTATGAGAGAAATATGTATAAAGGGATATGAGAACACAACATTGGGAGCAACTAATAGTGAAATGAGAGAGAGTAGGTCAGGTCAACCTAAAGACAGGTTATTGATATTTTAGCTAAGCATTAAAATGAGGTCCGAAATTGATCAGGTGGAGGGAGGAGGACATTTCTGCAGTGAAAAGAGCACCCCAAAAAGCACAAGAGAGTAACACTGGGGACTCCAAGAAAATAAAATGGGTGCAGGGAAAGTCTCAGTGACATGAGTGATACGATAATTCAAGTCCAGTTTGAGCTGTCTAGATGAATACAGGAGCAGTGGAGAGGGAGAAGGAAGACTCTTGAATAACTTGTGATATAGAATCAACAGGAAGGGGCAGTCGGATGGTGGGCAGAGGGGTGGTAAATAGAAGAAGGAGTGAAGGATGATACCCAGAATTCTCCCCACCCTGGCACTGGGAGGAGGAATGGACCGTGTGTGTATGGATGAACATGCACACACTATGGTTATTGTTGCTAATTTTGGAGAATAAGGCTGGCAAGAGGCCGGGTTATAAAGAGAAAAGAAGATGAGTCGTTTTGGACATGTTAAAATGCAAATACACCTGTGAGACTTCCAGGTAGATAGAGCAATCCACACAATAGCTAACACGGTTGAGTTCTTACTTTGTGCCAAGTGCTCCACTGGGCACTCTATTGATTTAATATCAGGTTCATTTTTGAATATGGAAATGGAGGGGTCTGACTAAAAGACCTGGTCTGGATGTAGGCTTGCATCAGAGCATGGGGTAAGTGGCTCCGAGCAGCAATGTGATATAAGAGCCAAATTTTAGGAAGCACTAACACTGGAGGGCAAAAGGAGATGGAGGAAAACAAGTCAAATAGGTAGGAAGAGGAATAAAATGAGTTATGAAAGCCAAGGTGGGACAGAATGTCAAGAAAGGGTAGTGTTTGGCAGTGGGAATGTTGCACAGAGGTAAAATAAAAGATCAACTCTGATAAGCGCCTACTGAATTTTACAATTGGGAAGTCATCGCTCACCTTGGTTGAAGTAATTTCGTGGTGTAATGGGATCGAAAGCTTCGTTGAACAGAAAATGGCAAACTGAGGAAGGGGGAAACAAGGAGAGATGAGGGGAGAAACTGATTATTTAGGGAAACCTACTGGAAGCCAAGTTCCGTGCCTGCACTTTGCTTACGTGTAGCCACACGTTACAGTAGTCCGGGATATTAACTGTTGTTCCCTAGTTTCTGACTCCCCATGGGCCTTACTGGCTGTTGAGTGAACTAGAAGATCCTTGCCTCAGGAAGCAGATGACGGAGCAGAGAGATGAGGAAAGGACCTTTTCTGGCTTTTTAGTTTCAGAAGCCTAGCCCTCAGTGGGAAATAGAAATGACTCGGGGGCTTAAAACAGTGGATGAGGGAGAAGATGTGATGCTGTAAGAACAAGGTTTCATGCATGTCACCACCACCACCACTAGAAAGAATGTCAGTCTAGCAGGAGGAAGAGAGGACAGGAGTAGATGGGTGGGTCTCTGGGGAAGCGTTGGTTCTATTACCTGCCCCATGGGGACAGCACAGGAAACAGGATGAGTCAACAACCTGACAGGCTTCAGGATTCCCAAAGAAGAGGGAAGTTGTGCTTCCTTTCCCTAAGGGAGCCTGGATGGAACCGTAGACATGTCCTGATGGTGAATGAAGGCAGTCATGCCCCTCAGGGTATCCTGGAGCCCAGTGTAACCTGGGCAGCAACACAGTGATCCCGGTGTGATCAGGATTTCTGAGTTTGCACAGGCTTTAGGACCATTTCTGAGATTCCATGCCCTACAGTGGTGCAGGGTCAGCATCATGGTTCCAGCACACCAGCAAATGGAAATGAGGGGACAGAGGAACATATCAGAAGTAACGTTGAGGACCGACAATCAAGGGACAATCAAGATGACCAATATCTCGGAGGACAGCAGTATGAACAGACAACCAAGACAAGTAGCCCTTCTCTGTCCAGATGAATTGCTCACATGCAAGTCACTCTCCCCACTGCCTTGCCTCCAGCGCACCATCACCATCACAGGCAGATAGGCACTTTCCAACCATGCAGCCAACCAGAGGCTCAAAATAGAAATGGAGTTGAGTTCTAGAAATATTGTTACATTTCCTACACGCCTGAATTTGGGAAATGAATGATAGCCAGAAGGGGATCCAAGGTGATGAAACTTTTTTAAAAAAATTAAGAATGAAGAGCCAGACGTGGTGTTCCAGCTACTCGGGAGGCTGAGGTGAGAGGATCCTTTGAGACCATAAGTTTGAGGCCAACCTGGGCAACACAGTGAGACCCCATCTCTTTAAAAAAATTTTAAACAAATTTTAAAAAAGAATGAGAGAAACTAGATAATATAAATGGGGGAAAGGAAAGAACTAGTTGAGAGGGAGAGCTTGAAAATGAAGGAAAAAATAGATCACGTACTAAGGAATGATTCTGAGGGGTATGGAAGGAAAATCAACAGAAAGGGATACACCTTGAAAGGAGGGCGTACACCTCTGGAAGATGAGTGAATGGGAAAAGGATGTGCATAGATAGAGTTCTGTGGAGAGCTGGGAGAAATGTAACAGGTTTCATGCTTCATGGCATGGAGGAAGAAGGGCCACGTGGCAATGCTTGTTGGATGCCTGTTGGAAATAACGAAGGATGAAGACAGAACCATAACACAGTTGAGTTCCTTGAGCGTTAGGTGGTATATGTCTTGTGTTTGGCTTCCTTCAATGAAGTAGTGGATGCCGCCGTCACTACCCGGATCCACAGCCCCCTCCTTTCAAGGTGGAAGCAGCCACTTCACCAGTTGCTGGAACTGTTGGCCACTGACACGTACGTCAGTGTCGTCTACTGAGAGAACCACTCTACTACAAATTACACCCCTTCTCAGTGACCGTACAGTCTGAAGGTGGAAAGTCCAGCCCCCTTGCCTCAGTTCAGGAGGAGTCTGCTGGCCTGTATAGATGGGCATACTGGGCATCACTCTCCCATCCCCCCAGCCCCGACCAGGAGATCAGCTGGGGTCTTTGTTGTGACTGCACAGCACTTCCCAGCCTGCCTTCTTCACCCCTGACAGGCAATGATTGTGAGAGCACACCCCACAAACTTCCTGCAGCACTGTCTCCATCCCACAGTCTGTCTCACTGGGAATCCAACTGGAGAAAACACATCAACCTTGTGACAGCACCGGCCCCTCAGAATCACAGTCAGTACTGTAGGAAGGAACTCCAGCATGCCTTGGGAAAATCCAAGTTTAAAGAAGAGACAGCTCTGCGGTGGGACAACCTCCTTTCCTTCTGCCCTCTTGTTTCCGTGTGAATGAAAGTTACATTCCTGGCCCGTGTCATCCCTGACTCCCACCTCACCAGAGACTTACCTGATGGAGGAGTCCGGGGGAAAGTACTGACCCTGAGCCCATTCTAGGGCCCCCTATTTGGAAGACAGGTTGGCCCAAATGCTCCCTCCTACCAAAAGAGGCCTGTCCTGTGGGTGTGGCATGTACTGTTCTGGTTCTAGGGGAAAGTGTTTGCAAGCCCGTTTGTCTGTAGGCCTAATACACATCCTCCCATCCAATTTTTACAAATGTCAAGCTGCTATTTTCTTTGCCAGTGTCCATTTTTTTTTTTTTTTTTGTATTGTATTTCTCAGTTGGGATCCACATGTACAAGGGGGAGAAAGGGTTAGCTATTTAATTCTCTGAAACCTTTACTATAAAGAAACATCATACAGACAGAAGATAAAGAAAAATACAGTCGTTTCAACATTTAGAAAATATCCATGAACTCTAGTCCTGTAAGCAGGTAATTCCTGCCTGAGAAGAAGTGGATCGCAAATCTACCCAGACCCCCAGTCATTGGAGTTAAATCATTGTTCCTTTATTCTCCAAATGTTTAGCTTCGTTCAAGAGATTCGTAAAAAAACCAAGCGTGTTGGCTCTGTTACACAGAAAAAATGCATCAGCTTTTTGCTAAAATCAGTTTTATCATGAAGTTAATGACATTTTATTATCAAAAGATAGGTATGCTAAATGAATCCACATATCACAACATCTATTATAGGTTTGTAGAAGTGATGGTAGGGATGGCACTATTGTTATTAATGTCTATTTTTAAATTACCTTAATTTGACCTCATTTTACCCCAAATTACTCCTTGAGATGATTTTGCAGGCTGAGTCCCAAATTAAGGATGGCTCTGAAATTTTTCTGTAGCAAGAAGTTAGGTATGATTTCGTTTGTTTTGAGAATAAACAAGATTAAGAAAAAGTTACATTTTAGACCAGTCGAGTACTTTAGGTGTCGTCTTTTACAGATTTCACATTTAATATAATTCTACTCCTGATATTAAATTTGATTACTCTACAGACTAGCCAGAAGTAATAAGGTTCTAAGAGCTATAAAACATGTGTTTGGCTTTTCTCATCTGTTTGAGGCAATGGTAGAATTTCTGAGGTACCCTGAAGTGTTAATAAAATGAATTCATAAATCATTTGTTGCTTGTCAGTCATATTGCTTATCAATAATGCTATTATCAATTTCCTCTAAAGCATGTAGATTTCATACAAAAATGGAAGCTACGTAACTACAGTTTTTCACCTTTTATAATAACATTGTGGGGTGCAGGAAGTGGAGGCACAGAGGGGCCCTCAACTTCTCCATCCTACTGTAGCATTCTCTGGCATGTCTGGGATGAAGGATGTATCAGAGAACAGGAGAGTTCTGCTCTCGGAGGTGATGATGGGTTTGTGCTGAGCTATCGACACTCATACCTGGGCCTCTTGTGATCAATGACACTCAATTTGGAGACGGCTGACTGGGGTTAATGGTGCAATCTGTGGCTTTGGAACAGAGTTCTTCTCTATGTGAAACTAATTGGCCCATATGGGGATTAAACTGGTAACAGTGTCCTCATTTGTCAACCCATCTATTCAGCTTTTGAATCTAGTTGTATTTGAGGACCGTCCCAAATTCAGTCAATGTCTTTTCAAATCGTAATACCATGACTTCAGAAAGAGGAAGAGGTAAATTTTTAAATATACAAGTTATTGATCAATCCAATTCACTGTAAGAAAATCATTATAAATTAAATAACAATTATTCTGTTGCCAATTATTCTTAAATGAATATCCCTGTGCCATGGGAAACAACAGGAAGCAAGCCTGTTTCCCATTAAATACTTTATTCCAGAATTACTTTTAAAATTTTCAAATCATGCCTTCAGACCCCACCCCTGACCGCCCAATGACTGCAGCTACCCCCAGCTCTTTTCCAAAACATCAGATTTTAAGATGGAACTGGGTTTCCCTCGCTTGATCTTCCTTTGTTTCTATGTTTACCAGAAGCCTTTCCTAAATCCATGCCAGGGTGCTTTTTAAATCCATTTACTAATTACATGATTCATGTCCTGACTTTGAAATAAAAAAACACACCCCTATTTGCCACATCCTTCACTTCAGACTTAAAGGACATATCTCATCAATACAACATATTCAAATTCAAAAATTCTTTCTAGATCCATTTACATTTTCTCTCCTTTTATTTCGTAATTAACCTGATGCTTTTCTCCAATTCACCCGATACTTAATATCTAACTAATGCATGTAAAAACAAGCCCCAAATTGTTAGTTAAGTGTGCTGTGGTAGAGACTACAACATGGTAGAAATGAAAAGATTAAATAGGAACCCTAGAAAGGCTGGATAATGATGCACCAGGTGACAACATTTATATCCAGTTGAAAAGCATTTTCATTACCTAACTTCCCAGTTAGAAGCTATTTTTTCCTTCCAAAACGATTTTTAAAGGAAGTGATCTTTGAGCAGTCACAGAAACAAGGAACATTTCTCACAAATAATAAAGAACCAAACATGAGGAAGTGGCAGAGAAGCGTAGACCAATAAAAGTAAAAGTGTGAGATACTAGAAGAGCATCAGCAGAACTTTGACAAAAAGAGAAGAGTTAAACTGGACTCCAAAAAGAGATATTTTAGCCCTACTGGCTAAGAGTTTTTTTTTTTTTTAATTTTCAATGTTTTTAGAGACAGCATCTGGCTTTGTTGCCCAGGCTGGAGTGCCGTGGCATGATCATAGCTCACTTGCAACCTCAAACTCCTGAGCTCAGGTGATCCTCCCACCTCAGCCTCCTGAGTAGCTTGGACTATAGGTGTGCACCACCACCCTCAGCTAATTATGTTTAAGAGGATGCCCAGACATCTAGTGAGCATTCTTTCTGGGTGTGTCTGTAAAGGGGTTTCTGGAAGGGATTAGCATGTCAATCAGTGGACTGAGTAAAGCACTTGCCCTCCCTGGGTGCGGCTGATCATAGTTCCTCCCATAGAAGGCCTGAATGGAACAAGAAGTGGAGGAAGGGAAGAATCTCTCACTCTGCCTGATGAGCTGGAACTGCCCTTGGTGCTCCTGGTTCCCAGGACTTGGGACTAGGACTAGAATCTACAGGGGTGTCCAATCTTCTGACTTCCCTGGGCCACATTGGAAGAAGAAGAATTGTTTTGGGCCACACACACATAAAACACACGAACACTAACGATAGCTGATGAGCTAAAACAAAACAAAACAAAAATCTCATAATGCTTTAAGAAAGTTTACAAATTTGTGTTCAGATGCTTTCAAAGCCATCCTGGGCCACATTCCGCCCTCAGGCCACGGGTTGGACAAGCTTAATCTACACCATTGACTCTCTGTTCTCAGACCTTCCAACTGTCCCGCTGACATTCCTCGGTCTTCAGCTTGCAGAGGGCAAATCGTGGGGTGTCTCAGCCGCCATAATCATGTGTTAATAACTTAGAAAAAAATGCTTTTGTTAGAATGTGCAACATACTGTGTTCAAATGAGAGAAAGAACTCGAGTGAAATAATGTACCCACATGACACTCTTTTTAGTTCTGTGTTGATTGTTTATTTTTTAAAAATTATGAAATGTAAAACTTATGTAGAAAGTATGTAAAACATGTACGTAGATTGGCAATCATCTTTTTTTGTTTGTTTGTTTTTTGTTTTTTGAGACGGAGTCTTGCTCTATCGTCAGGCTGGAGTGCAGTGGCGTGATCTCAGCTCACTGCAAGCTCCACCTCCTGGGTTCAAGTGATTTCCCTGGATTCCCCTGCCTCAGCCTCCCAAGTAGTTGGGACTACAAGTGCGCACCACCAAGCCCGGCTAGTTTTTTTTTTTTTTTTTTGAGAAAGAGCCTTGCTCTGTTGCCCAGGCTGGAGTGCAGTGGCACAATCTCCGCTCACTGCAAGCTCCACCTCCCGGGTTCACTCCATTCTCCTGCCTCAGCCTCCCAAATAGCTGGGACTACAGGCGCCCGCCACCACACCTGGCTAATTTTTTGTATTTTTAATAGAGATGGGGTTTCACCATGTTAGCCAGGATGGTCTCGATCTCCTGACCTCATGATCCGCCTGACTGAGCCTCCCAAAGTGCTTGGGATTACAGGCGTGAGCCACTGCACCTAGCCTTTTTTTTGTATTTTTCCTTTTTTTTTTATCTTTAGTAGAGACAGGGTTTCACCATGTTGGCCAGGATGGTCTGGATCTCCTGACTTTGTGATCCGCCCAATCCAATCATTTTAAAGCAAACACCTATGTAATTCTTAATACCACCCAGGTCCAGAAAGCAGCATAAGCAGAACTCCAGGATGCACTGTGCTCTTCTCCAATCATAGACCCTCTTCCCTCAAGAGTAACCACTACCCACTCCCCCATCTTTGGGATAATCATTTCTTTAGTTTTCATCATGGTGTTTCCTCTAATGTATCAGTTCATGTGTAAGTTTATTTTTAACTTTCTCCTTGTTCTCAATAATATGTATTTAAGTTTCATCTATATTGTGAGTGGCTGTATTTTTTCATTTTACTGCTACATAATATTGGATGAATATATCATGATTATTTTAGGAATTTCTGTATTTCATTTAAACTCAAATTTATTGACAAAGGTTTTATAATACTTCCTTATTTTCTTTTTAATGTCTAGGAATCTGTAATATCCTCTTTTTCATTCCTGATGTTGGTTGTTAGTGTGCTCTCTCTCTTTCTCCTTCTCCTTCTTCTGGTTGATTCTCACCAGAGGTTTGTCAATTTTACCAATGTTTTAAAAAATGCAAATGTGGGGTTAGTTGACTATCTTTTTTTTTTTTTTTTTTTAATACTTTAAGTTCTAGGGTACATGTGCATAACGTGCAGGTTTGTTACATATGTATACCTGTGCCATGTTGGTGTGCTGCACCCATCAACTCGTCAGCACCCATCAATTCATCATTTATATCAGGTATAACTCCCCAATGCAATCCCTCCCCCCTCCCCCCTCCCCATGATAGGCCCCAGTGTGTGATGTTCCCCTTCCCGAGTCCAAGTGAGCTCATTGTTCAGTTCCCACCTATGAGTGAGAACATGCGGTGTTTGGTTTTCTCTTCTTGTGATAGTTTGCTAAGAATGATGGTTTCCAGCTATCTTTATTTTATACCTGTTTTGTAATTCATTAATTGCAGCTCTTTATTATTGTCTTCTACTTTCTTTGTTTTATTTTGCTGTTCTTTTTCTAACTTCTTGAGATAGATGAATAGCTTACTCACTTTCAGCCTTTCTTCTGAAACAATCCTCCAGCCTTGGCCTCCCAAAGTGCTGGGATTACAAGTGTAAGCTACTGTGCCCGCCTTCTTTTTCAACATATGAATGTACATCTATACATTTTTCTCTAATGACTTATTTAGTGATGTCTTATATGTTTGAGATGTCATATTTTAATTATCTTTTAGTTCAAAAACATTTTTGTGTTATGATTTCTCCTTAGAATTTTATTTCTCAATTATCCAAAATATGAGACTATGCTTTGCACAATTTCAATCCTAAAATTCATTGAGGCTTGCTTTGTGTCCCAGCCCCAGCTTTTTGTAAGTTTTTGTAAATATTCTACATGTGTGCTTGAAAATCCTATGCATTCTGCAGCCATTGGGTGTTGTGTTCTATATATGTCCATTATAACATTTTTAAAAAATCATAATCATATTGTTAAAATATTTTATATCTTTACTGATCTTTCTTGGTCTCCATAATCTATCAATTACTGAGAGAGGAATGTTAAAATCTTTTTCTTGACGTTTTGTCAATTTTTAATTTATGTATTTTAAGGCAATGTTGTTAGAAACACACAAATTTTGAATTCTTACTACGGCTTCCTAATGAATTGAACCTTTTATTATTATGAAGAGACCCTCTTTAATAATGCTTTTGACCATAATATCTATTTTCATTTCATGTTAAAAACTACACACACATACACGCACACGCACACACACAGACACACAGTCATGTGCCACATAATAACATTTTGGTCAATAATGGACCACAGATATGACAGTTGTCCCATAAGATTATAATACTGTATTTTTACTATACCTTTTCTATGTTTAGATACACAAACACTTACCATTATGTTATACTTACCAGTAAGCCTATGATATTCAGCACAGTAACATGCTGTACAGGTTTGCAGCATAGGAGCAGTTGATGTGTAGTAGGCCTAGGTATGTAGCAGGCCATACCATCTAGGTTTGTGTAAGTACATTCCATCATGTTTGCACAATGACAAAATTGCCTAATGAAAGATTTCTCAGAATATATCCCTGTCATTAAACAATGCATGACTGTGTATGTTCCTGTGTGTTTATGTGTGCACACGTGTGTGTGTGTGCATAGAGACAGAGAAGAGAGCACAACAGAGCTATACACACATATATGGTTATGTGTATATACACACACATATATACATATATGTATATACATGTAATATACGTATATATCCGAGTGTGTGTGTATGTATGTGTGACTGTATCAGCTTTCATCTGGCTAGTATTTACATAGAGCACCCTTTTCTGTCCTTTTATTTTAAACCTTTTTGTATACTTATGCTTTATATGGATTTTTAAAGTGAAGTCTGAAAATTCTGTCTTTTAACCAGAGGATTTAGTTTATTTACATTTAATATAACAATTGACAAAACTATGTTTTTAAAAAATCACTATCCTATTTGATAGTTTATATTAGCTCTGCCTATTCTAGACTTCTTTTCCTCTCCTGTTAAAAGAAATGGTCCTAATTTTCACCTTCACTTTCTGTAGCTTAACAAGCAGCTCATTTGGAAGAAACTAGCTCAATAAAAGCACATCAAGTTTCCAGAAAATACTATTAGCTGAGTTCCAGAACCCCCTAACCTAAGAGCATTTTCTTGACCAGGAAATCTTGACTATGAGAGGGCCTCATTGGTGACCCCTGCCTCCTTCCATGTCCCTCATGAATACACAGAATCACAGAGGACAGGATCCTTCTGCTGGCGCTCTGCTCCTCAGGTGTGCCTCTCTGTGTGAGTACTGAAGTGAGAGCCTGGGTGGTGTTTTCAGCTGCTCTCTGCCTTCAAGTTTCCCTAATATACCTGACTTTGCATTTGTGTCCTGGCCTGTTAGTGGTGCATGTGCGTATGACCCTTAGCCTGATGCTGTTCTTACCTTTCTTTTGACTGATTTCTTCTTGTCATTTTCTTTCCTCTATGAATTTGGCAACTAATCTCATTGTCTATTATTTTAGTAATGACTTTAGAAATCACAACATACACAATTACAGTTTTGAAGCCTAAAGGTAATCAGTACCTTTACCCTCTTCCTAGAGTGATGGGAGGGATAAAAACCAACAACAAAAAAAATATTTTTTGGTCTCCATAATCATAATGTTCGAACCCTATTATCTCCACACCTACCAACTGAATATATTTTTGCAACAGTGTATCTTTAAATACCATTTTTTTAAATCTCCATAAGATATTATTATTAATGTTGACACAGTCACTAATTGTTTTGTTTATCCAAATAGTTACCATTTTCTTTCCTCTCCATTATTTCATGCATCTTGGATCATCCTTCCAGAAGTACCTCCTTTAATAGAGTGCTTCTTAAATTATCTGTGGTGAAAGACCTGTCTTTTTTTTTCTTTTAATCATTGCAGCCTAGTATTTTTTAAAAGTACAATAACATGAAATACTAGGGGAAAAAATTAAATGAAAAAAGACGTACAAAATACAAACCCCAAATGTTTATTTTTGGATTCAACAGACGTAAAAGTACTCTGTCAAACTGTTGTAAAGTTTTCAGAATGCTTCCTTTCACTTCCTGAACTTCTGTCTTCTGGACCGAAAGCAAACACTCACAGGCTGATGTTAATCCATGGACCTGACTTTGAGGAGCACTGCTTAATATTTTCCTTAATGAAAAGTTTCCCAAGTTCTGTGAACCGCCCCAGCAAATTCAGAACACAGGAGGGGGCTGTAAGAATCCCAATTTATAGCCGGTTAGAAGAGTAAGTGACAACCTACTACTTATGATTGGCATCTGAAGTTGGGGGAAGTCTTGTAGGACCGAACCCTCAACCTAGAGGATGTAATGCTATCTCCAGGTAGATAGTGTCAGAATTGAATTGAATTAGAAGACACCCAGCTGGTGCCCACAGGAGAAGCTATGAAGATTGCTTGGTAGGGAGAAATCTCCACAGATTTTGGTGACCGAGGTCACAGAAATATTCCATGTTGATTGTTGAGTGAAAGACTAGGAAAAAACAGTTGGTGTTGTTTTGTATCACAACAACTAGAAACAGGAATTATTATTACTTTGTATTTCATAGGAGGGTCTGTTTTTCCAGGTGGATTAAGAATTCCTGCTTAGAAATACATTCAGAACTTTAATATAAATTTTATTAAGTTCCAAATTTGTTTTGAGTATAGGAACTCTGAAGCACATGTGTGTATACATATTTATAAGCATAACAATTTATAGATACATTGTTATAGTTGTCTTATTAATAAATATTATTTTGCCATTTGATAACAACCACTTTTCCAGTAGCCCACCTTACATTGGTATACTATGGAGGAACAGTGTTTTTTTCTAAAATGTTAATTACATAATATTTTATGTTTCTCTATTCTTTAGTTAGATCATGGAGTTTAGGAGCTGGGCTGCCATGTTACACTTGTTAACAGTATGCGATGTAAAAGAGACTCTAATCCTGTGAGCACAAAATGAGGGAAGTCGTAAGAGATTCCTAAGAAGAGAAACTTGAACTGGGAGAGACTTAATGCATTAAAAATGTATTAAATAAGTTAAGGACTCAAGGGATCTATGCTGATGCTAAGTACAAGACTATTCCTGTTGAACAATAGGAAAAAAGGAAATTAGATGTAGCTCAAGATAACTTGCTCTTTAATTTCATCGTTGTGTTAAGGAAGGAGAGACTTAGGGTTATTAATTTTTTCTTTTTAGAAAAACCTGTTGATAACTATAAAATGGAATGGATCAGACAAAGGATTTGAAAAGTTGAGATCCTGGTTTGAGTCCCAGATTTGCTATATAAGAGTTATGTGAAATTGGGAAAAATATGTAATGAGACTTCATCGTAAAATTGAGATAATAATAGTACTTAAATCAATAGTTGTTGTAAAGTTAACATAAGAGATGTGTCAGAAAACTTGGTGTGATTATTAATTTTCTGGTCACAACTGGACTCAGGAAGGCCCAGAGAGCTGGTAACACATTGTTTCTGGGTGTGTCTGTGAGGATGTTTCTGGAAGACTGAGTAAAGAAAATTGCCCTCATCAATGTGGGAGAGCATCATTTAATCTGTTGAAAACTCGATAGAGCAAAAAAGGTGGAAGAAGGAAAATTCACTCTTCTTGAGCTTGGTCATCCATCATCTCTTGCCCTGGGACATCAGAGCACTTGGTTCTCAGGCCTTCAGACTTCAGAACTTACACCAGTGCTCCTATCCCCCACCCTCTGCTTCCCCAGCCCCGAAACCCCCTTCTCACACCTTTAGACTTGACTGGGAGTTACATCATCCACTCCCCTGGTTCTCAGGATCATGGATTTGGACTAAATTACACGACTGGCTTCCCTGGGTCTCTAGCTTGCAGACAGCAGATTGTGGGACTTCTTGGCCTCCATAATCATATGGACCAGTGCCTCATAATAAATCTCCATATATATATATATATACACACACACACACACAAACACGTACATTATAATCTTACATATATATAATTATATATAACATATATATTTATATTTATATCTCCTATTGGTTCTGTTCCTCTGGAAAACCTTGGCTACTACACTTGGTAAACTGTAGAGCAGAATTCTGGGTCACAGATATATGACCTTAGTCTAAAAGGTTTTTTTTAAGTTTTAATTAGGTGTCACTTTTTTAAACTTTTAATTTTATTTTTAATTTTTTTTTCTGTAGAGAGGACATCTTGTTATGTTGCCCAGACTGGTCTCAAACTCCTGGCCACAAGCCTCCTGGCTCAGCCTCCCAAAGTGCTGGGAGGACAGGTGTGAGCCACCACACCCAGCAAATGTCACAGTTTAAAAATTTGAATTTCTAGCTTCTTTTTTAAAAAATCAACTTTATTCAAGGATTATTTATGTAAGGTATTAAGACAGGGTCTCACTCTGTCACCCAGCCCGGAGTGAAGTGGCGCAGTCATAGCTCCTGCAGCCTCGAACTCCTGGACTACAGTGATCCTCCTCCCACCTCAGCCTCCCAAGTAGTTGGGACTACAGGTGAGCGCCACCATGTCTGGCTATTTTAAATGTACAGTCCCAAGCGATTTATACAAATGTATAGACCTTTATAACAATGACCATAGTCAAAATAAAGAACATTTCCACCCACCGAGCAAGGCTCCCTTGTGCCTTTTTGCAGTCAACCTCTCACCGGGGAACTGGTCCCAGGGAACTATTTATCTGCTTTCAGTAACTATAGCTTTGTTTTGTCGTTTCTGGAATTTCATATAAAGGGAATCCTCCAGTATGTACTCTTTCGTATCTGGCTTTGTGGAGCATACTGTTCTTGAGAGTCAGCCATGTTGTGTGTGTCAGTTATTTATTCCATAATACTGCTGGGAGTCATGGTGTGGATATCCCAAAATTTGTTTATTCATCTATTGATGGACATTGTAGTTATTCCCAGATTTTGGTTATGATGAATAAAACTGCTATGCATATTCCCATACAGGTCTTTGGGTAGAAGTATGTTTTCATTTCTCTTTGGTAAATACCTAGGAGCGCAATAGCTGGACTATATGGGCCATTTGCTTAACTTTATTCTGTCGCCCAGGCTGGAGTACAGTGGCACAATCACGGCTCACTGCAACCTTAACTTCCTGGGCTCAAGTGATTCTCCCACCTCAGCCTCCAGAGTAGCTGGGACTACAGGTTGCTTTACCACACCCAGTTAATTTTTGTATTTTTTGTAGAGCCAGGGTTTCACCACGTTGCCCTGGTAGCCAGATTGGTTTCTACAAACAAACAAAAAAATTAACTGGGCATAGTGGTGCACACCTGTAGTCCTAGCTACTCACGAGGCTGAGGTGGGAAGATCACTTGAGCTTGGGAGGTGGAGGTTGCAGTGAAGCAAGATGGCACCACTGCACTCGAGCCCAGGTGACAGAGTGAGATCCTGTCTTGAAAAAAAACAAACAAACAGACAACAACAAAAAAAGGCAAAAAAGAAATCAAATTTCTAGGAAAAAAAAAGGAATTGAATTTCTAATTCATAATGATGGCTTATTTTTTTTCAGTTTTCAATTTACAGGTCTTACATATACTTGTTAATTTTATTCTTAAGTATTCCATGGTCTTTGAAGCTATTATAAATGGTACTTTTTTGACAAAGTAAAAAATTTCAGGTAATTTGTTGCCAGCATATAGAAATAGAATTGATACTTGTATATTGGTCTTATATCATAGGACTTTGCTAAATTGACTTATTAATTTCTAAAGCCTTTATGTAAGCTCCTTATGTATATGATCTTGTCATCTGCAAACATTGGCAATTTGATTTTTTTTTTTTCTTTCAAATACGTATCCTTTTTATGTCTTTTCTTTACCTCATTATTCTGGTTAGAATCTCCAGTATCATGCTGAATAGAAATGGTGAGGGGAGGTGGGGGTTTTCACCATTAAGTAAAATGTTAGTTGTAGCTTTTTCACTGGGGTCTTTTATAAGGTTGAGAAAAATTCCTTCTATTCCTAATTTGCTAAGAGTTTTTATTAAAAATTTACGTTGAATTTTGTTCAAAGCATTTTTTTGCATCGATTGGGATACTTATTTAGATTTTACTTTTGTTCTGTTAAGATGGTAAATGATGTTATTTGATTTTTGAACGTTAAACCAACCTTGTCTTTCCTGGATAAATCCCATTTGGTCACAATGTATTATCCTTTCTATATATTGCTGATTTTGAGTTGGTATTCTTTAAAAGAATTTTGCATCTCTGTTCATAAAACATATTGGTCTATAGTATTCTTTCCTTGCAAGGTCTTGTTTTCAGGGTTATTTTGTCCTCATAAAATGAATTGCAAAGTGTTTCTTTTACTCTGTTTTCTGAAAGAGCTTGTGTATAAATGGCATTATTTCTACCTCAAATATTTAATGGAATTCACCAGTAAAGCTCTGTAGGCATGGAGTTTTCCCTCTGGGAAGGCATTGAAAAATGCAGTTTATTTAATGGATATGGAGGTGTTCAGATTTTCTGTTTCATCTTGTGTCAGTTTTGGCATTTCATATCTTTTAGTAAATTTTTCTATTTCAGGTAAATTGTTGGATTTATTGGCATGAAGTTAATCATAACATTCTTTTACACTCCTCCTAAAACCAGTATGTTTATAGTGATAGCCCTTCTTTCATTCCTGATATTGGTAATTTGAATCTTATTTATGTTTTATTCATTCAAGATGAAGTTTATTAATTATAATACAAATATTATGGCTTTTAAAAGAGAAAAAGAAAAATATTTTAAATATTTTCATAGAACCATAGAACCATCTTTTGACTTCATTTTCTCTATTGCTTTTCTATTTTCTATTTTTATTGATTTCTGGTCTTGTCTTCGTTATTTTCTTCTTTCCAATTGCTTTGAGTTTAATTTGTTTTAGTTTGTTGAGATGGAAGCTGCCATGGTTTGGCTCTGTGTCCTTACCCAAATCTCATCTTGAACTGTACTCTCTTAATTCCCATGTGTTGTGGGAGACACCCGGTGGGTCCTAACCTCAAGTGATCCACCTGCCTCAGCCTCCCAAAGTGCTGGGATTACAGACATGAGCCATGGCGCCTGGCCAAAAGAAAGAATATTTTCTGTTTTTGGATATATTGTTTTGTAAATGTCAGCTAGGTCAGGTTTGTTGTTAATGTTATTTGAGGCTTCTATATCCTTACAAATTTTTTATCTACTTGTTTTTTATCAATTGCTAAAAGAGGGGTGTTGAAATTTCCAAATATAATTGGGGATTTGACCATTTCTCCTTTTAGTTATGCTATATTTTCTTCATGTCTTTAGTATCATTGTTATTGGGTGCATACACATTCAGGATTATAATGTCTTCTTAATAAATTGATCCTTTATTATTATGAAATGTCCCTTTTTACTAATGGGCATATACTTTTTCATGATGTCTACTACATCTGATATTAGTATAAACATTCCAGCTGCTTCAGGGTCAGCGTTTGCATGGTATATTTTTATTATTCATCTACTTAACCAATTTGTGTTTTTATATTTAAAGTGTCTTTCTTGTAGACAGCATATAGTTTGATCTTGCTTTTTTTTTTTTTTAATCCCTGTATGATAACCTCTGCCTTTTAATTGGAGAGTTAGACCAGTGTTCATTAATGTGTAGTCTATAGACTCCCAGAAGTATCCAAAGGCCTTTCAGGGGTGTTTGTGAGATAAAAACCATTTCTATGATAATAGTAGAAGGTTATTTTCCTTGTTCATGTAGGGACATTTGCACTAATTGTGTACACGTGATGGTGGAGAAAACTGCCTTAGCATAAATCAAGGCTTTCACAACAAACTATAGTGTAACCAGTGCCATTCAACAGGTACTTGCCAAAAAAAAAAAAAAAAATCAAATTTCACTTAAAAATCTTCTGGATCAAGGAGAAAAATATTAATTTTATTGAATACATGTCACTTAAATATTCTATTTATTGAGTTGGAAATACACATAAGGCACTTCTGCTGCATATTGAAGTATAACATCCTGAGTAAAAGCATTTGTGGGATTATTTTAGTTGCAAGCTGAACTAGCCACTTTTTAAACGTTTAAATGGAACACCACTTTTACTTAAAAGAACAACTAACAAAAGATGGTAATTCAAACTTGGATATATGGCAGCGATTTTCTCAAAAATCAATGTAGTGATCCTGACACTTAAACAAAAATTACTGCTGTATTTTTTGCCAGTGGTAACATTGGAGCTCTCAAGTAAAAATTAGAAGTTTGGAAAAATTGTACTTGTCACCGTGAACTTGACAGCTTACAATAGATGAGATCAGTAATAATATGAACAAGTATATTTTTTCAGTGTTTTATGTTGTAATACGTCAACATTTTGAAGATGTACAAAACTCAGTGAGCCAATACTTTCCAAATGATGAATGCATGATGCCATGTGGGTAAAAGAACCATCCAAATTGCTAGATAGACAAATGGATTTTAATGTACTTAACAATGAGAAGTTCAATGGATCTGATTTCATTTCCCACATTGTAACTAACCTTTAAGCAACTACCCCTTGCCAAATTTTAGTATAGTATCAAATCGAAGATGAATATCCACATGTACACAAAAAATGATACTAACATATTTCTCTTTTCCCACCTACATAACTGTGTGAAACCAGATTATCTTCACATACCTCAACCAAAACAACATATTGTAACAAACTGAATGCAGAAACAGACAGGGGTATCCAGTTATCTTACATTAAGCCAGACGTTAAAGAAGTTTGCAAAAATGTAAAACGATGTTGTTATTCTCCCTAAATATTTTTGTTTTGAAAAATATAGTTATTTGTCCAAAAAGTATGTTGTTTGTGTTGTGTTATTTTATTTGATTAATTAATTTATTTTTATCTTTTGAGATGGAGTCTCAGACTCTGTCACCCAGGCTGGAGTGCAGTGGCGTAACCTTGGCTCACGGAAACCTCTGCTTCCCGGATTCAAGTGATTCTTGTGCCTCAGCCTCCCGAGTAGCTGGGATTACAGGCTCCTGCCACCATGCCCAGCTAGTTTTTTATATTTTTTGTAGAGACAGGGTTTCACTATGTTGGCCAGGCTGGTCTTGAACTCTTGACCTCAAGTGCTCCACCTGCCTCAGCCTTCCAAAGTGCTGGCATTACAGGCGTGAGCCACCATGTCCAGCCTGTATTTCTTCTTTGAATCAAATGTTGTTAACTGAATTTTTCTGGAGGAAAGCACTTTCTGTTTTTCTTTTTTTAAATTTCATTATTTTTTAGTTGGATTGCATTATTGTCAGACAATTTTTTGGAATTTGTTGAGGTTTTCTTTATGGCCTGATATGATCATTTTTCATGGGCGTTGATGAGAATTTAAGAAGTAGGTAGTTTCTAGTAATGGACTTGAGAGCTCAATATATGCCTGTACATCTACCTCACTGATTTGTGTATTCAGGTTTTTGGTGGCTTCACTAAAATTGTTATCCCTGTGATCTGTCTTGGTTTGAGAACTATGTTAAAATTTTCTGTTATTTGTATGTTTCTTAATTCACCTTTTCTGCTCTTTTCTATTGCTTCAGTTTCTTCTTTTGGGTTCCTATTGTATGTTGGCTTTTGTCTATCTTCTATATCTATCTCTTTCTTTGAAGACTCTGCTAAATTTTTCTATTTTTGCATGTTCGTCGATTCTCCTTTCCTTTTCTGTGTTCCTGCTCTGTGAAAATTCATGCTATTTTATTAGGTATATAACTATCAATAACTATTATATCTTCATTGTGAATATAGCCTTTAACACTATAAAGTACTTTTAACATAATTTTTATGCTATTTTATTGTGGATTTGACCTTGTTAGATCATGATTGTAGACCCTGTTATTTAGTCTCAGTTCTTCTATGACTATTTACTTATATAAGGCTCAACATTAGTTCTTGTTTTGATGTTTCTCTAGTCTTTTTCGTTTTCTGAAGCTCAGGTGGATTTTTCTGGACGTTCCTATGGGAACAGTATTATGTGAGTTCTTGCCTGTTTGTAGCAATTTACCTGTGACCTTCCTACTTGAAATTAATTTTTCCTGGATATTAAATCCATGATTTACATTTTCTGCTGTTGAAAAGTCTGATGACAATATGCCTTTTATCTTTCCTTACAAGAGCCTTAGTTTTTTTGTTTGATGTCTGAAGCATTGTTTTTACAAAAAAATCCAACATTTTTACTAGCTGTGTACCCTTTCAAGATATAGTTTCAAGTCATTTTTTATTTCAAAAAGTTTTCTTGAATTAAAGAAAACTTTTTTTTTTTTCTTTTTGAGACAGAGTCTCATTCTTGTTGCCCAGGCTGGAGTGCAGTGGTGCAATTTTAGCTCACTGCAACCTCCACCTCCTAGGTTCAAGCAATTCTCCTGCCTCAGCCTCCTGAGTACCTGGGATTACAGGCGCCCACCACTATGACTGGCTAATTTTTGTATTTTTAGTAGAGATGGGGTTTCACCATGTTGGCCAGGCTGGTCTCAAACTCCTGACCTCAGGTGATAGTCCTGCCTTGGCCTCCCAAAGTGCTGGGATTACAGACAAGAGCCACCGTGCTGGGCCTTGAATTATAATTTTTAATATTTATTCTGTTCTATTGTTTTTATTTTCTCCTTCAGGTTCCTATTACATGAATGTTAGCCTTTTATCTTCTATATTTGTCTTTCAAATTCTTATCTTTTCCTTAATTTTTTTTATTTTTTAAAACTTCTGCGTTTCCATTTTCTATTTCTCTTAAAGCATATGTGTGTTCCTTCTGGTTTTGTTTTTATTTCTAAAATTATTATTTTTTTCTAATTCTTTCTTGAGCTCTGTCACTTGTTTTCTTAAATATTTGTTTTCAATAATTATCTGATTTTTTCAATGTTTCTAATTTTGATATGTGTTGTCATCTAATAATTTTTACTATGCTTTTTTTAGTTTTTAAAAATATTAAACTATAATTTTCGTGTTTTTTTTATGGCTTCTTTTTGTGGTATGATTTTATTATCTTACAGACATGTTATTCTACTCTTATTTTCTTTTTTGCTTACAATAACTTTGTATGAAATTTAACTGTAATCTTTTTTCCTATACTTTTAGGAGAAGTGCAGAAGAGATTTTCTTGCTCTATAGATCTAAAAAATCTGTGTGGGGTTTTCTTCCTCCAAAGTGACCAAAAGTAATTTCTGAGATTTGTCTCCTTTTTCTCCTTACTTTGCTTTCCAGTTTTTAACTAGATCTTCTCTTTATTTGCCTTTGTAGTTCAAATCCTGCCTAATCTGGATTCTCTTTTCAGTAGTATACCCTCAGTGCAAAATTTTGTTTGTAGAGGAGATTTACTTTGTTAATTTTGAGAGTTTATGAGATCCAGACTGCTCCATTCGACCCTTTCTATCATTAGGCCTAATTACAACATGGTTCCTGTGAATTTGCCCATGAGTTCTATCCTCCAGACCGCCCTCTCAGTTTCAGCCATTGTTCTCAGATGAACTTGTACTTTGTAATGAGTACCACATGGTGATTTTTGTTGTTGTCATGATCTCAAGACCATTAGAAGCTCATTGGTCATTACTTTTTACTTCCAATGCAAATACTGATACTGCTCACATCCTGTAGGTGAGGGTGTTGTGTACTTGGGGGACCACAAAAATACTTGTCACCTAGATTTCTTATTAGAGATCACTCATGAGTCTTCTGTTTCGCTGTTTTAGTTGCTGTTTATGTTTTTCAGGGAATTTAAGGAGATTATACTGTCTTGGATGCCTCCTTCTTACTAATTCTTTTTGATGCCCAATTTGTACCATTTTAAACCTGTGGAAATACATTTGATTAGGCTTCTGTTTCCTTTAGACATGATCCCCTTAGTTCTGGATAATTTTCTTACTTTATGGCACAAAAAGACACTAAACGCTTATCTTAGTCATCACCTGCTCCAGTCTTTGAATGAGCATTTCTACAAAGAGCTTCCATTCCTTTTACCCATCAGACTTTTACTTTATCTATCTCAGCTGTGAATCATTATCTTTATCTTTTATTTTTAGTTTTTGGGTTGGGGGTGGACAGGGTCTGGCTCTGTCTCCCAGGCCTGAGTTCAGTAGTGCAATCATAGCTCACCACAGCCTCAAGCTCCTGGGCATGCACCATCATACTTGGCCTTTTTTTTTTTTTTTTTTTAACTTTTTGTACAGATGGAGTCTCACTGTGCTGCCCAGGCTGGTCTTGAACTCCTGGCCATAAGCAATTCTCCTGCCTCAGCCCCCCAAACTATTGGGATTATAGGAGCATAAGCCATTGCACCCAGTTAAATCATTTCCTTTAAAAACCTAAGCAAAGCATTGGAAAAGGGGCAACTGAAATTTTCAAAAAAGGAAAAAAAAAGAATTTTACAAAACCCCCAAAACTTAAGCAAGTCCTCTTCAAGAAGGTTCATAATTGTAGAAACTCTCTCGGTTAAAGCCACTGTACCTTGACCAAAAAAAAGTGTTATATCAAAGAACAAGGGGAAAACCATGATATAATGGAGCCAGAATTGTACTTGAAACCCAGGTGAAAATAAGGATTCATCACGTAATGCAGTACAAAGTGAAAGAAAAACAAGAAGGAAGGAAAGAAATTAAATTTCACTCAGTGTCTGTCGTTTGTCAGGTTGAGGGTTGGGGTTTTCACATTACCTTGTTTGACCCTTAGAAAAACTCAGTGGGCATGTAAAGTATAACTATCCCGATTTTACAACTACAGAAACAGAAGTTCAGAGAGTTTACTCAAGGTCATCCCACCAATACACAGACTAGGTAATATAGCAGAGGTACAGAAATATTCTTGTCCTAAATTAGTGGCTTCAAAAATCATTAAAACAAAACAAAGCACCTAAAGATTGTAGTAATTTTACCAGTAAATAGATACATACATACATATATAAACACACATATATTTTCAAATTTTGAAACGTTTTATTTTTGAAATAGTTGTAAAGTGACAGCAAATTGCAATGATGGTTCAGAGGGGTCCTCTGTATTCATCACCCAGTTTTCCCCATTGGTTACATCTTATGTAACAATAGCACCATAGCAAAACCAGGAAATTGACACTGTCATACAGGCATGTATAGTTCTATGTCATTTTATTACATATGTAGATTCATGTAACTACTATCACAATCAAGATACAGATCTATTTCATCACCATGAAGGTCTCCTTTATGCTACTGGTTTCTAGTCACACACACCCTGCCTCCCCACTATCTGTAACCTCTGTAAACCATTAATTTGTTTTTCATCGCTATAATATTTTTTCATTTTGAGAACATTTCATGAATAGAATCATGAAGTATTCCATTTGAGATTATTTTTTTCCCACTCAGCATAATGCTTTTGAGATTTATCCAAGTTGTTACATGTGCTAATATTTTGTTCCTTTTTATTGTGGAATCGTATGCCATGGTATGGATGTATCACAATTTATTTAACTCTTTACCTATTGTAGAACATTTTGGTTGTTTCCAATTTGGGGCTATTAAAACATCCAGTTGCTATGAATAATCATGTAGGTCTTTGTGTGGATATAAGTTTTCATTTCTCTGAGATAAATGCTCAAGAGTGCAATTGCTGAGACACAGAGTAAAATGTATATTTAGATTTTAAAGAAACTGCTGAAGTATTGTCCAGAGTGGTTGTCCTATTTTACATTCCCATCAGTAATGTAATTGTATGAAAGATCCATCTTCCCTGTGTCCTTGTTAGCATTTGATATTGTCACTATTTTTCATTTTAGCTGGTCTAATAGATACATAGTGATAGCACATTGTAGTCTTAGTTTCCATTTCCCTGACAGCTAGTGATGTTGACTGTCTTTTTATGTACATATTACCATTCACATATCCTCTTGCGTGAAATGTATTGTCCTTTGTCTACTTTCTAATTGGATTTTTTGCCGTTGTTTGGCTTTGAACCATTGAGTTTTTAAAGAACTGACCGTTCTTTATATACTCTAGGTACTAGTCCTTTGTTAGATACGTGAGTAAAGGAGCTACAGAGAGAGAGAGAGAGAATGCTGTAAGAAAAATAGATGTGCTTTAGTCAAGAATAGGTCAAGGCATACATCTGAGCCAGTGTAACTCAGCAAGTTTGGAGCACAGGCGCCCAACTCCACTCATTATATAACCTGTTTGTGTAAGCTCATACTTACTGTGAGCCACTGTTGTCTGTAAAGAGTATAACTGCCATGCTGACACTGTACTTACAGCTCACATGCAGAGAGAGAGAGTGAAGCTGCTAACCCTGTAAGGAAAAGCCGTAGGGGTGGCAGGAGCTGCAGAGCCAGCTGCTGAGAAGGGCTGCAGCTGGATTGGGCAGCCGAGACAAAGGCTGGCAGAGATAGAACATAATAAAAGCTGTATTTCACCTGCTTATGGCCCCCCGAGTGTTCTTTCAGCTATCCACTACCCATCCACCCACTGGGGCTGGAACCTGAAACTTGGCAGGACACATGCGCATGTGCTAGTTCTCTGATGTCCCTTCTTTTTTTCTTGAGACAGCATCTTGATCTGTTGCCCAGGCTGCAGCCTCGACCTCCTAGGCTTAAAGTGATCCTCCAACCTCAGTCTCCCAAGTAGCTAGTACCACCAGTTTGGTGTGCCACAAAACCCAGCTAATTTAAAAAGAAAAAAAAGGTTCTTTTTATAGAGACAGTATCTCCCTAGGTTTCCCAGGCTGGTCTCAAACTTCTGGGCTCCAGCGATCCTCCTGCCTCAGCCTTCCCAGTTGCTGAGATTACGGGTGTGAACCACCACGCCCAGCTTGGTGTCCCTTTTTATAAGGACACTAATCCTATCATATCAGAGGCCCACCATAATGACCTCATTTAACCCTAATTACCTTTGTATCGGTCTCATCTGAAAATACAGTCACTTTGGGTGTTAGGGCTTCAACATAGGAATTTTGTGGGGACACAATTTAGTCCATAGCATGATGGATGATCATGGAAGCCCTGAATCTCCTCTACTGGCTTCTAGGCCTCCCCTGACATAGCTCCAGAGGAGAAACAGAGGAGCGTCCATCAAGTCAGGGTGATCTTTATCGACTCCTAGTGCCACAAAGATGATGGGGACAGTTACTCTTGTGAGTATACATTAGGTTTTATGGGACTCTACCTTATCAGAATGGATGAGGTGCCCTGCTGCCCTTGAGAGGCAAGGCATCATGTCGTGAAAAGGCCTGTGAGGGGCCACATGGCAAAGAACTGTATATGGTCTCTAGGAGTCACAAGTGGCTTTGCTGAAAGCCAGCCCCAGTCCTACAGCTTCAAGGAATGAGAGTGTGCCAACAACCACATGAGGTTGGAAGAAGGTCCTGAGTTTCGGAAAAGAATGCACCCCACCCGATGCCTTCATGGCAGCCTAGACCCTGAGGAGAGGACTCAACTAAGCTATGCCAGACTCCTGACCTACACAAACTGTGAGATAACACATTTATGTTGTTTTCAGCCATTGTTGTGGTAATTTGTTACAGTGTGATAGAAAACTAATACAGCACTACCATTTCCATGACTTTCCTTTATATCTGTGATCTACTTATCCCCCACCCTACACACTGCACCCATGACATAAAAAGTGGTAACTATAAACAGTTTTTGGACATACTCAATTTCCCTATAGCGAATGCTGACAAAAACTTGATACATTTCTTGCCATATGAAGTAAGTGGGCTTATTGGAGAATAGTCTTTTCTGCCAAAAGTTGCAGGAAACAACAAAGGGTAATAAAATTTAATATCTGAGGAGATGGTAACAGATGGACTGTAGGCTTTTAAAAAAATGAATATTGGAATCTCTAAGGTGAATGAATCTTTTATGACTAAATATGGAAGACAGGTTTTATAAGTATACAGCAAAAAAATAAAATAACAAAGCAAAGTTGAACTATCATGAAAAAGATGGAAAATAAAAAGTTAAAAAGGCACAAATCTATGATTAGCATAAAAAGTACATCTGTGCCAAAAAGTTAATCAAATAATAAAATAAAACAATTTTAATAAGAAAGATCATAATAATGAAATGTCTCATGTTAAGAAACATGAAAATCAAGATACAATCAGTATGGAGCAAATAACGATAATGCTGGCATGGGTGCTAAAATATCACCAAAGAAACAAGTTTTCAGTCCAGAAGCACAAACATGTCAGTCATTTCTTGCCCGTTTCAAAATTCCAAAAGAAGTTGGGTCCAAGATACAGCATGAGTTTCATGCTAGCCAAACATCATATTATTTTCTCCTCAATTAAGTCTTCTCGGTGAGCTACAAATGTTTCTTTTGTCACTAACCACTCCAGGTGGGCCTTGTTAGCTCCCAGTTTATTGCCAGATTGCTAAGCCCACTGCTCAACTGAGTGCTGTCATTCCCTCGTCTTCCCACATTTGCTACCTCCACGCTCTTAAATCACAACTGCTTAACACTCCCACTCTTGCCTTATACTTCCACCTCCTCGTGTGCTTCCACATGGCCCTAGATGGTGGAAACAAAATTCTCTTATCCATCTGACATCACCCTTTTCCTACGTATTCCTTCAAAAAAGCTCACCTCTTCTGAGGAGGTGATTCTGAAATGATTTTAATGACAAATTTAAGTAGCAAGGAAGCTACTAATAAAAACAGTCTCTCTTTGATCTCAATGAGATCCATACTTCCCTCTTTAAGTGCAACCTCCTCCTTTCCATATGCCCCTGGGTCTTGACTGCTATGCAAATATGGATTACAAGCCCAAGAGGCAGAGATGAAAGCCATGAGAATAAGTGCTAGGTAGTGTCTCCTGTTGTTAGAGAAGAACAAACATAAATTTATAGTTGACTGGTAAAGACATTATTGGGAACAGAGCCTCTAGTTTTGAAAATTACATTAGCTGATTGATTCAATCACTAATTCAATAAGTGCTTCTTGTGTGTGGATTATGTGCAAGGTGTAGCTTTGTGCTATATGTACCCTGAGGGGAAACAGAACTACTAGCGTGGGAAGTGATCAAGATTAAAAAGAAGCAAAAATACAAGCTGTGATAGGTATATAGAATAAAATAAAGAGAGTTCAACAATGGGGAACAAGATAGGAAGGGAGCAAGGTAGTCATGGAATGTAACAATTAATTGTATGTGTCAACTTGACTGGGCAAAAGGATGCCCAGGTAGCTGGTCAAACGTGGTTTCTGGGTGCGTCTGTGAGGATGCTTCTGGAGGAGATCAGCATTTGAGTCGGTAGACTGAGTAAAGAAGATTTGCCCTCACCAGTGCAAGTGGGCATTGTCCAATTCACTGAGGACCCAACAGAGTAAAAAGGTGGAGAAAGTTAATTTGCTCTCTCTTCTTGAGCTGGGACATTCATGTTTCCTAACCTTGGACATTCGTGCTCCTAGTTCTCTAGCCTTGGACTTGGACTGGGATTTACAAACATTGGCTATGCTGGTTCCTGGGGCTTTGTGTTTGAATTCAAACTATACCACTGACATTTCTGGGCTTCCAGCTTGCGGATGGCAAATTGTGGAACTTATCAGCTTCCATAATCACCTGAGCCAACCCTTCATAATAAATCTCTATCTATCTATCTAATCTCTCTCTGTCATCTATCTATCTATCTCTATCTATCTATCTATCTATCTATCTATCTATCTATCTATCAATCATGTGTCTATCTATCTCCTGTTGGTTCTACTTTTCTAGAGAACTCTGGCTTACCTCACTAAAATTATTTTTAGTGACATTCTTGTTACGTGCCTTTAAAAATTTTCTTTCTTTTATTTTCTTTTTCTTTTTTTTTTTTTTTAAGAAACGAAGGTCTCACTATGTTGCCCAGGCTGGTCTTTACCTCCTGGCCTCAAGCAATCCTCCAGCCCGTCTTCCAGTGTGCTGGGATTATAGGTGTGAGCTGCCATGTCCCGCCTCTATGTGTCTTGTTTGAGCTCTGCTCTTTGTCTCTCTGTTCTTCACAACTTCCATTCATTTTCCACTTTCACATTTCTAACCCATATTAGTTTCCTTTCCTTCTTGCTCCTCAGAAGACAGTACCTTCCTGCTGCTTATATTTCAAAAAAAAAAAAAAAAAAAGAGGCAAATTTGTACCGTGTGATCCTGGACAGAGTGGGCTCTGGGGTCAGATCTCCTGTGGCCTGGAATTCTGGCTCTGCTACTTGCCAATTGTGCAAACTTGTGCAAATTTCCTTTTAGTTTCCTGAGATATAAAATGATGATAATTATGGTTCCTAGATTCTGAGGTAGTTGAGAGAATTAATTAAAATACAACATGCAAAATAATTAATACAGTGTCTGCCGTATAGCAAAAATCAACGGATGTTGGCTGTTCCTGTTATTTCATCTTCCCTGCATTTAAGATAAGCTGCCTTTATAGGTATGAGTGTGTGTGGAGGGGGTGCAGATTCATGGTACTTCAGCCCCTGAAGAGCCAAGAATCCCATAAGCATAATTAACTGAGTTAAAAACATTATTAATTTTAATCACATATATTTTTATACAAATGTATTTCTTAATTGCAAGGGCTTTGCACACGTGTGAAATAATGGTATAGTCAGTTGGACTACACCAGAGTAAAACATAAAGAAATATAAATACCTAGGCAAATATAGCACCTTTACAATTAATCTATTTGTAATCATGATTTCCTCCAGCCCCAATTTGCCTTTAGAATTTGCAACAAGCAGTAGAAGGAAGGAAATCGAACTCAAGGATCGTTAACTCTTTTGGAGTCAGACCACTTGTACGAGAATTCTGAGACGTTAAGCCAGGTTGGCATTAAAAGGTTTCTGGGTTACAAGACTCAGCTACTCTAATTAAGAGGGGACTTTATTATTCTCTTTGATTCCACTGCACTCATCTGCTTAGGCTTGTGTGAAATATACTCGGGCTTCTACACAGCTCCTGAACCTTGGTGTTTAAGTCCCCATAGACTCTTTCATGGCACGTGTTATGTGTTCTCAATCTGCACATTGCTTTGCTACTAAACTGATTCCCTGAGGATTTTTAGCGTCTTTCCCTTCAAACTTCAACTTTTGTTTTCAAGTAAAGATTATGGCCACACTATTTTCTGTATTTTTAGTAGAGATGGGGTTTTACCATGTTAGCCAGGATGGGCTCAATCTCCTGACCTCGTGATCCGCCTGCCTCAGCCTCCCAAAGTTCTGGGATTACAGGCATGAGCCACTGCGCCCAGCGGTTTTTTTTTTGTTTTTTGTTTTTTTCCAACTTGAAAGATTATTTATCATTAGCCCAGCTGCCTCTCTTGTTCTTAACTCTTCGCCCTTTAAAACTAGAGGTGGCCGGATGTGGTGGCTCACACCTGTAATCCCAGCACTTTGGGAGGTGGAGGCGGGTGGATCACAAGGTCAGGAGTTTGAGACCAGCCTGGTCAATATGGTGCAAACCCCATCTCTACTAAAAATACAAAAATTAGTTGGGTGTGGTGGCGGGCGCCTGTAGTCCCAGCTACTCGGGAGGCTGAGACAGGAGAATGGCAGGAACCCGGCAGGCAGAGCTTGCAGTGAGCTGAGATAGCGCCACTGCACTCCAGTCTGGGTGACTGAGAGTCTGTCTCAAAACAAACAAACAAACAAACTAAAAACGAGAGGCTTATAATTTCTAGTTGGTGCACAAGTCACTCTGCAGCCATTCCCGCATGCTTTTGAAAGCCTTTACCATGATGCTGTTTACACAGCCACCTCTATACTGATGAATCTCTCTGAAGACAGAGACCCTGTCTTCTTCAGTCACCACAGCACTTACAACAGTGCTGGACACATAGTAGGTGCTCCAGAAGCTTTGCTGAATAAAGAAAGAAACAATGCTTACGTGGATTCATATACTTGCCGCCGTCTATAATAAGAGCATTTCCTTAACACAGAGTCAGACCTGCTATGCCAATCTAATTAAGTGTAAAATTTGACAAAGTCTAAAAAACAGACGTATAAATGGTTTCACTGTATTTATAGTTTAGTAGATGGTATTTCAATGAGCAGCGCAGACTATCTTTCTTTCTCAAAGGTTGTGTTAAATGTTGAAATGGTTCTCAAGTGTGGCAAGAGAAGGTGCTAGCCTACTTGTAGTCCTGAGTAAATCAAAATATACTTCACTATTTGTATGTCTGGATTATCTATCAAGGTCCATTCCATGTCTATGACTTAATACTGGATTGTGCATGTATAAACACTATAACATACTGAAGAATTGAAACACATATGGAGAAAAACTATTAACAAGGTCTAGGCAGAAAATTAATAAACCTTAATAAATATTTTAAAAATACAGTCCATCTGGGAGAAACATAAATTTTATTTTTATTCATTAGGGTGATCCACTCACTGACTCATTGTTCTAACTTTCTTTACTAATTTGGAAAAATTAGTCACTCTAGGTGGTGATGTGAACATTGCAACTAAAGGTTTCTTTATGTTTTCAATTTGCATGATTTGTGAATACTACCTATAAATACTAGTAATTTCCTCAAAGTTGGAAGTTACATAATAACAAAAGAAAACTCAAACCAACTATCAGGGTAACGTGTAGAAATTTCTTTTAAAGCCTGGCCATGGTGGCTCACACCTGTAATCTCAGCATTTTGAGAGGCCGAGGCAGGAGGATTGCTTGAGGCCAGGAATTTGAGACCAGCCTGGCAGCATAGTGAGACCCCATCTCCACAAAACATTTAAAAATTAGCTGGGTGTGGGCTGGGCATGGTGACTCACGCCTGTAATCCCAGCACTTTGGGAGGCCAAGGCAGGCGAATCATGAGGTCAAGAGTTTGAGACCAGCCTGGCCAACGTGGTGAAACCCTGTCTCTACTAAAAATACAAAAATTAGCCAGGCGTGGTGGTGCACACCTGTAATCCCAGCTACTCAGGAGGCTGAGGCAGGAGAATCACTTGAACCTGGGAGGTGGTGGTTGCAGTGAGCGGAGATCATGCCACTGCACTCCAGCCTGGGCGACAGAGCAAGACTGTCTCAAAAAAAAAAAAAAAAATCAGCTGGATGTGGAGGTACACAACCATAGTCCCAGCTACTTGGGAGGCCGTCACAGGAGGCTGGTTTGTGCTCAGAAGCCTGAGTTTTCAGTGAGCTATGATCATACCACTGCATTCCAGCCAGGGCAGCAGAGTGAAACCCTGTCTCAAAAGAAAAAAAAAAAAAAAGAAATTCTTTCAAAGATCTTAAGCAGAAAGTTTTATTTGAAATGAATTCCAGAATAAGAGGCAACTTTTGGGCTAATCAGTGTTTTCCTTAACAACATTCTGTGTCAACATCCACACTTTCAGTAAAACGTTTACCTCTTCCCCTTACTTGCCCTCCCCAAAATAGACCTCATAGGAAAAACAGTATTCTAGAAACACCCTGCCCTTTTCACACTTGCTGGGGGTTACTTTCTCCCTCTTCCTGCTATAATTTTATGCAAACAGGTAGTACTTATTCCAAGACAGAGGCGATAGCTTCCCATATACTTGTTTTTCCTTTGAACAGGTATTCCCCTTACTTGGGAGTGAGATGGGGTAGGGTAGAGTAGGTTCTAGTTAAAGCTCTTCATATAAGTTTTGACGGTTGAAATATTTTTTCCTAAACTTTCTATCACAAAGATTCCAGAATATTTTCCTTGAAAAATGTACTAAAGCTATCCAATACTATTACTGCCTCTCAGAAGCACTTACTATCCAGAATATCACTATGGAAAGGAACAGAGAGAGAAAGGACAGAGGGGCAAGTTTCACAGAGCAAGTGGGGTACTGAAGAGATTGGGTTTCTGGTAGAAAAAGGAACAGATAGAAATTTTAGACACATCATTGTATTGTGTCTGAGCATTTTGTTCCATGTGTCAGGCTGCCTGGTGCATGCTTATTTCTCTGCACTGAACCTTAACAGAAGAAAGCTGTTTTGCCTCCTTGCATGTGGAGTGGTGGTATTACGGAGTCTGCAGCAAAGGACTTGTTTACAAATCTTCTGAAGATGCTGCGGGCTTGCAGTGAGCCGCATTGCATTATTTCTCTGAGGAACTTTAAAGATGTACGACTGAACTCCTGAGCGAATGTTTCAGTGGTGACCGCCTTTGTCTGTGAGGAGAGATCGTATACTGCAGAGCCACGGTGTGAGTTACAGTCTCTGAAAAGCCAATTGCCAAGAGGCAACTTGCTCCAAATTCCCTGGATTCTGGATTCAGATTTTAGTGCAGAGAGGAATGCTTGAGAACGCATGAGTCATGATGCACTGTCAGTAATTTTGCTAGAACATCAGGAAAGAGGTGCTTGGTGTTGCATACTGCTTGCATCTGGATGGAATGAGAGCTTTTAGCTTTTCCTCAAGAAGGGCTTATTAATAGCAGAGGACTAAAGTAATAAGTGTGTTCCATGTATAGCACTTGAGGAAATGAGCAATGCCAGAGGTTTATCAGGACTCAGTGCTGGTTCTTTCTCTACCACTGGGGACACAGATCTATTGATCAGATTCTTGCAGAAAAACAGCCTGTGATGGGTTTACTGTGCTGAGATATCATAGACCAGGAGTGTCGTTTATGATAGCCCAGAAACTATCCTGTCAGAAAGACTTGAAGGGCTACTGACCTCAGTGGCGAAAGGAAGGCTGTAACACACAGGGAAAGTAAAAGATGTCAGGGTTGATTTCTGGTTTAAACTTTCTTAGCCTGGTAAGTTAAAATTGCTAGCTTTGGATACATCTTACTCAAAATCATTTTATTTCAAACATAAGGGGTCATTGATGAAAATCACCTTAAAGATTAACCACCTTTTCTTCCTCACCTCCCCCTCCACTAAATCTACAGCACTGTAAAATAGATCAGAAATTAAAAACACTTCGTGCAGCTATGAAATTGGAAATTGAACTACACAAATGCTTAAACATAGCAGTAACTCAATAACAAGCTAAGTGGGCACGACATAAGCCACATTATGTTTGTATATATGCATAGAAATTATAACATTTTGGTTTTTTTCCTTGACTGAACCCATACATATGGAAACACACAAGTGGATGTCAGTCCAGAAAATAAATGTGTTGGCTCATATAATTGAAAAGCTTAGGGAGCTAGCTTCAGGCTGAGCTGGATCTAGCAACTCAATGTTATCAGGATTCTCTTTCTCCACCTTTCAACTCCGCCTTACTCTGCACTGGCTACATTCTCAGGAAGTTCTCCCCATAATGGTTTCTAGCAGTTACAAGTTTACATTCTTAACTTGGTAAGAATGTAAAAGAAAGCAAGTTTATCTCTTTCAATAGTTTCAGCCAAAGTCCAGAACTAAATTTCATTAGCCTAGCTTGGGGTTAGGGCCCATCCCTGAACCAATTATTGCAACCAAGGGTGATGGAATGTGCCTGGTTGATCTGGTCTGAGTTGTGCACTCCCCTTGTCCCAGCCCCAGCCCTCCCCAGGCTAAATGCACTGAGAGTGGGTGAGAGGGCCTTTTTTTTTTTTTTTTTTTTTTTAAAGGAAATCTGTGTACTGTTATCAGAAGAGGGAAGCAGCAGGTTTACACTTCAATTGGTAAATATTTTGGGTATGTTTAGGGACATGAAACTCTTTTTTTTTTTTTTTTTTGAGATAGTACTTTATACCCAAATATGAGCAGCCCCTAGAAGAAGCTATATATTTATTCAAATCATGTTGTCTTTGGCTCAACATATTTTTGGAACTCCTTTTTTGAATTGCCTCCTGAGTTATTATTGAAAAATAAAGTAAAATTTTGTCTCATTGGTGTGTACAATTACATAACATTTTACCATGAAATACCCAACCATATTAAATAGATTAGAATTCTTTCCTACTGTTTGAGAATAAATATGCAACACAATGTGAAAGAAAATTCCACGAATGGAATTTTTTAAATGACACGAATAGAAGAACTGTTGGATTAAAACAGACGCTACTCTGAGAGGGATAATTTGCGTAGATAAGCTATCTTATCATGTGGTCCTTGCCCTTAAAGAAAGCTTAGCCTTACTGTGGTTCTGAGTGCCAAAAGAGCCAGAACTTTGATACACTTCTTTCCGAGATGGAGTTTCTTCCTGTGTATTTGGAAGATGGAATGGTTAAATATCAAGGAGCAACTTGTCTACCAGCAGAAGCATCAAAAGCACTGTGCTCCCCCATCCTCAATAATGCCAAGATTTGGAGAAGGGTGCTCCTGAGCAGATGGTTTGACAGACTAAAGCATTAGTTTGCTGAGCCTCCGTGCTTGCTAATTAATTCTTCAGTTTACTAGGATTTAAAATGATTGTTCAAAACAAGACGTCCCTTAAAATAAATGCTAGGTGAAAGTCTCAACACGGTATTGATTATTAAGGTGGTTATTTCAAACAGATGAGGGTTGTCATTAAATAACAGAATTGCCTTACCTGCTCTGTTGGTTTAATTAAGCTATTTTCAATTCATAAAAAAAAAAGATTATCTATAGTTTTAATATTTGTATTCACCAGGATTGTATTTTTCCAATTTTTTAGTTAAGGCAATAAACGGAATTCTATGGTAGATTTCATTTTACAATTCAGATAAATAATATAGTTGACATTTATAATCGGGAAAGCAGACTTTGCAGGACTGTGGCTTGAATAGCCTGAGTATTAAGAATTAAAAGTTGTAAAATCTAGTTTTGACACAGCTGCTTACTACGTTACCACAAATCACCTGATTTCCGTGTATTCCTTCATCCCTGGAAAGAATGAGAACTGAATACTGACCTGTCTCATGCAATGCAATGAAACGATTATGAAGGATATTGAGATCATGTGATATTTTCACTCTATAAAAGCCTTAGGCTTTTTTTTTTTTTTTTTTCTTTTTCCTTTAGAGACAGAGTCTTACTCTGTTGCTCAGGCCGGAGTGCAGTGTTGCAATCTTGGCTCACTGCAACCTCTGCCTCTCGGATTCAAGCGATTCTCCTGCCTCAGCCTCCCAAGTAGCTGGGATTACAGGCACCCACCAGCACGTCCAGCTAATTTTGGTATTTTTAGTAGAGATGGGGTTTCACCATGTTGGCCAGGCTGGCCTTGAACTACTGACCTCAGGTGATCCACCCACCTCGGCCTCCCAAAGTGCTGGGATTACAGGCATGAGCCACCATGCTTGGCCTTCAGATTTTTATTGTATAGAATTCTTAAAATTTGTTAAAGGGATTTTTGGGTGGGTTCTTTTTACATTGGCATCCTGATATTGAAACTGTGTGCAAATATGAGCCATGCAACTATTTATTTAGAGCAACTGAAGGAATCTCAAGAACATTTTTATAGTAAGACAGGCTCTCCATATATATATTATTCCCTTAGAAAAACGAGCACATTTTGAAAGATGTAATAATTTGCATAGGTTGCTAGGCCATTGTTGTCATTTGAAAAAGAAGCACCATAATCTAAAGGCCTGAGAGCTGAAAAAATTCAGGACACAATCAATTTTTAAAAAATAGCATCAGACACACATCATAAAAATAGGTTTGTGTGCCTGGGGAATGGGGAGATGTTGGTCAAAGGGTAGGAAGTTTCAGTTAGAAGAGTAAGTTCTGGAGATCTGTTGTACAGCATGGTGACTCTAGCTAATAATGATGTATTGTATCCTTGAAAATTGCTGAGAGGAGATTTTAAATGCTCTCATCACATACACAAAAATAGTAAGTATGTGGGGTGATGAATATGTTAATTATCTTGACTTAGGCATTCCACAATGTTACATATATCAGAATATCAGGGTGCACACCATAGATATATACAGCTTTTTTGAGACAGAGTCTCACTCTGTCACCCAGGCTGGACTGCAGTGGTGCAATCTCGGCTCACTGCAACCCCTGCCTCCCGGGTTCACGCCATTCTCCTGCCTCAACCTCCTGAGTAGCTGGGACTACAGGCATGCACCACCACGCCTGGCTAATTTTTTGTATTTTAGTAGAGACGGGGTTTCACCATGTTGGCCAGGATGGTCTCAATCTCCTGACATTGTGATCCGCCTGCCTTGGCCTCCCAAAGTGCTGGGATTACAGGCGTGAGCCACTGCCCCTGGCCACAATTTTTATTTGTCAATTAAAAAAACAGATTATAATAGGGAGAAAATAGGTTAGTGGGTATAAATGAAGTTGAAATACATCGTCGTCTTCTCGTCCTACTCCATTTTCCATTGTCATGAGCATCTCTCTTCGGGAGGGATCTTTAGAGGACATTTGTAAAAGCAGTTGCTTGTGCTCTCTTAATCTGGGCAAGTGGGAGTGGGAATCTCATGAAACTATCAAATTCCTAATTGGAACTAGGGAGGAGAATCTTTATTACTCTTTATTAAAGTGAAAATTGATATAATTTTTATAATTTTAATAAAGCTTGTGTTCTAGTAACTTATGAAAACTATTAGAAAGTTGGGTTATTCATACGCAGCTAGCAAACCACATGCTGTTATCATGTTCTAAAACACTACATTTGCCTCTCAGCTATTCAACACTTTTTTTAATGTTCACTGTATACTGAATAAGAAGAAACCCTGATGCTTTAACGTTTTATTGTACAGAATTATTAAAATTTATTAAAGTGGCTTTTCATTGGGTTCTTTTTATTTTGAAATTTTGTTACTGTGACTGGGCATGTTTGATGCTGTTTGCTTAAGTCTCAAGCTCAGACCTGCCTTGTTTGATCACCTGCTGAATTGAATGTCTTGCATGTACCTCGTACTTCACCTGGCCAAAAGAGAATTCTTCATCTTCTCAAACATGTTCTTTACCTAGGATTTCTCTTTCTCAAAATAACATCCCATCCACCCTGTTGCCCAAATCTGAAACCTAGAAATTATTCTTGATACAAATCTCTGCCAACCCTACTACATCAGCCGGAGTTCTATCAGAGAACAGAACCACCAGAAGATTTGTGTGTGTGTGTTTTACATATATATAAATTTATAGATAGATGTAAATAGAAAGCACACATATACATACACACATTTTAAAGGACTCGTTGCAGAGATTTGATCTTACATAGTGTTATGGTTATGCATCTCTGAAAGGCTACTCTCTTTGCATTTGATGCTGGAGCTTAAAGTCCTCTAAATGGGCAGTCAGAAGGGAAAGGCAGATGTAAAGAGGACAACAAATAGCCTGGAACCCATAAACGTGAGCTGGATCCCCCTAGGACAGACTGAGACAGGGTCAGGTCTTGCTGCCTCTGACCGTGGTAGTGTGAGCTGTTGCGTGGACACCCACAGCTGGATCAGCAGTGGGAGAAGCCACAGGAGGGTCCAGGAGAGGGTGGAGCAGTAGCAGGCCCGGCCACTACCTCCACCAATGAAGTGTGTGTGAGTTACAAGATGGCTGTCACTTCACTTCCATCCTCCAAGTCTCCCGCCAGAATCTCTCTCATGGGCCACCTTCACGGGAAATATACACAGAAGGGAATTCCAGGACGGGTAGTTCAGCTCAGCCAAGCTGACACATTACAAGGCCACCACACCTACATTGAACCAGTCACCAAGTCCTGATCATTCAGCCCCTTCATCTCCCCATTTCATTCACTTCCCTTACCTCCACTGCCACCACAGATTACCTAAGTTATTCCAATGGCCCTCTAACTCACCTCCCTGCCTCACATCTAACTGATACAAAAGCTAGTTGATCATTAAAAGTAAAATCAGATTCCCTGATTAAAAGCCTTCGCTGGCCCTTAGAATAAAATGCTAAGTCAGTAGCATGTCTCAAACACCCGCAGTGGGTTGACTACTGCCCTCTCCCACCTCATCACCTGCCACTCACCTTTGGACACTCTAAGCTCCACAGAGCTTTTTTTTTTTTATATGCAAGTACCAAGCTTTCTGTCACCTTAATGGTTGTATGTGTGCTGCCTCCTTTTCTGCTGACATCTTTCTTTGCCTTTTCCCCTTTTCTTCTTTTGTCAAAACTTTCCTGTGGAGCCCTGCTCCTCACTTGGGTCTCATGTGAATATCTGTAGGCTACAATGCTCTTCGCCAGTTGTGCTGTTGCCTCCCACATCCCCTCTTCTGCCCTTGACATAACACCCACCACACTGTGTTATTGAATGCCGATTGTCCCTGCCACGCCATAGCTCTGGGAAAGCAAGGACTATGCCTGTCTTGTTCATAGTTGCATCCTCAAAGGCTCGTGCATGTAAGTGTCCAGTATTTGCGCAACAAGGGAAGGAATTAAGGCTGCTAGGAATTACTAAACAAAGCCCTGCCTTCCCATTCCAGCTAGAGGCAGACTGACTACAAGTTTTTGAAGGTTTACGATGTGCATGTTGATCGCTTTCATGGTAGTTTGTAGAAGGCACTGACTGGGAAACAGTGTTACCGAGGGAAAGGTGTTACCGAGGGAAGAGTGTGTGAGCTGAAACTTGAAAAACGAATGTATCAGGGGGACAAGAGGGTAGATTGAGGCCGAAGGAAGTGTGTGTAGAGTCAGGCGTGTGAGAGAGCACAGCATAGGCTAGAATTCACCTGGACTGGAGTGTAGGCAGAAGCCTCGGACCGGGGAGAAAAGCCAGGGCCAGATGGTATGACATGCTCAGGACTCAAGATATTTGTCCTGTGAGGGAGGGAAAGTTTTAAGGAATTGTGAGGCAGGAACGAAGCCCATGTTTGTATTTGGGAGACTCATTTACAACCATGTAATAGATGGATTGGAAGAGGTCAGCAATGTTGGGCTCCTTAGAGGTTTAAGCAATAGAACCTTGCTTAATTCATGGGGGATGATTGAAAGGATTCATGGGGAGAGTAGGGAAGACATCTAATCATGTCTATCACTGCACAGCCAGACCTCATAAAACCAGGAATGACGTTGTTCCTGTTTTTCTTGTTTCCACAGCTCTGGTCCCTGTGCTGTCCTATTGCCCATTCAGCTTTGGGCAGTCCCTGGTGCCTCCTCATGCAAAGATGCAACTGCTTTTTGAAGCTTCTTTGTGTGTCTTAGCTCTCCGAGAGGGATGATTTGATTGGCAACCACTTTTAATCCAGTGCAGAGCACCCCCACTGTATTAGTCTATTCTCATGTTGCTAACAAAGACATATCCAAGACTGGGTAATTTATAAAGGAAAGAAGTTTAATTGACTCACCGTTCCACATGGCTGGGGAGGCCTCACAATCACGACTGAAGGAGAATGAGGTGCAAGGTCACGTCTTACATGGCAACAGGCAAGAGAGCTTGTGTAGGGGAACTCCCCTTTATCAAACCATCAGCTCTTGGGAGACATATTCACTCTCATGAGAACAGCACAGGAAAGACCCGCCCCCATGATTCAGTTACCTCCCACCAGGTCCCTCCCATGACACATAGGAATTATGGGAGCTACAATTCAAGATGAGGTTTGGGTGGGGGACACAGCCAAACCACGTCACTCACCTCTACCCACTTTTGGGCAGGTCTCTGATGCTGGATCTCCTCCTAGGTCTGCGATCCATCAGCTACCACTGGGGCAGATTCTTTCATCAGCTGTGGCCAGGTGTGGAGCTTGTGGTAACATAACAAGTAATTTGGCTTAAGAATGCCCTAGGAAGAGACTGGTGGGTATAGCAGGCACTTCGAAGCTTCCCAGAGACAGTGGAGCTGAAAGACCCTCCACCTGGCCTGTGTAACTCAGGGGCTTAGGCCAGGGCAGGAGACTAATTGGAAGACTTTTGCACCAGTGAGAGGTGGCAAGAGCCGGAACTGACAGCAGCAATGCGTGTGAAGAAGAAGGGGTGAATTAAAGCATATATTGAGAAGGTAGAATTGGCTGAACTGAGGGACTTGATTGATTGGCTTTGAGACCTAAGAAAGGATGACTCCTAGGTAGGAACAGGCTGATTTGATCTAGTAATATTTAGTGAGTTAGGAAGCATTGGGAAAGAAGCAATAATTTATCACGAGGGAAGAGGTCAGTTTGGCTTCAGATATGTTTGTTTTCTGGTATCTATAGAACCCCCAGGTTGATCAGCCTAATAGGCAGTTGATTAACGGGTCTGGAGGAGGCAGTTGATTAACGGGTCTGGAGGAGACCGGGGTTGGCTGTCCAGTCCTCAGCATTCAAGAGAAAAGTTCAAAGCAAGAGAATGGATGGATGCCCTAAAGAGAATACGCAGAATGAAAAAAGAAAAAAAGCAATCCAGGGAGCAAGTCACAGTGGGCAATCCAATGGAGACTGAGATGAAGTAACCAGGCAGTTATATCTGAGAAAAATACAAAACAGTTACAACACTAATATTTTAGACATTGATGAGGCAATTTATCAATTAGTCTCTGAAAGTATTTAAAAATTAGCACATTTATGTCTTGGATTTTCCTCTGCTGCTTCATGCAATGTTTGGACATATGTCTGAAAACTTCTGTGTCAGATATTTGCATCGCCTCGATCTTCCCTTTAGACTGTAAAAGATGTAGTGTGTAAGCATGGCAAATGGAAGCAGAACAAAAGATTAAATTTAAGGAATTTTTATCTGTTCATTTTTTCCCACATATACCATATTTGCTATATAATCAAGGCCTTAAATTTACTACGCTTTATAAAGTGGTACCTAATTAGAGCTACGCTTACCACTTGCATGTCAAAGAATGTCCCATATTTTCAGATGAGCAATATCTTTCTTAAGGTAGATCAGGCGAAATACTCCAACATAATTCAGTAATGTCTTTTGTTTTTATGTCCAATATACTTCTTGATATTTTTAGCGGCTTACGGAGCTACAGCAAAAGACTCCCAGACTACTGTTTTTCAAATTGCAAATTGTGACTAACTAGTGGGCTGTAAAATCAACTTAGTTGGCCCTATCAGTCTTTAAAACAAATTAAATGAAATAGACGAGAAAATAATGTGGTGTATCACATACAGAAAGAGGAAGTTTGTTTTGTAAAAATTTTGTTTCAGTTGAATATGGTGTGCCTGTGTTTGTACAAGTACCTGTGTATGAAGATGTGTATATGCGTGTATACAAGTACAGGGTTGAGATATTAAATTTATTTCTTACAGTAGATTGTGGTTAAAAAAAAAAAGTTTTGACTTTGAGAAATACTGGCCTGACCACTTTTGGATTGATACATGCCAACCTAGATCCCACCACACTGTGAAATCTTTTTTTTTCACCTTGGTAACCCCAGAATTTAGCACAGTGCCTTGCATAGGGTAGACAGTCAGCAAATGATGGTCGAGTAAATGATTGAATGAATGTATAGTGTAGTATGGGTTAATTTTCCATGAACTCATTATCCTACATTTGCTGATGTTCAGGATAGGCTGTAATATGGGGAGAAAATAAGGACAAGAAATCAACTCAGTCCCTCCAGGAGCTTTAAAAAAGGAAACCTGATTTAGACAGAAACAATTATTATGCATTTCAGCCTCTCTACTGGGCAGAGAATGCCTAAAACATGAAATGAAAAGGCTATGTGTAGCACATTTATAAAGTTTTGAATATTATCACACAGCCACAATCTTGTTCATTCCACTTATAGGAAACACATCAGTTGTTTTAAAAAATTCTTTGTTCTGTTGAGAAACAATTTATCATGATTCTTGTGCTTCTGTGTAAAATGGCCCAGCCTAGTAAATATCTGATGATGGCTAGGAAAAACAAAGATGATATTTTCATATATATTTTTTCTCTTTCCTAAGGAACAAAACTGCAGAGCTTGTATTTCTCAGACACCTAGGTCATGAGACTTTATCCAGTGACACCTTCCCAGTGCGAGCTGTTCTCTCTAAAATGAGCTAAGTTTAGTCAGGCTCTCAGATGGAACTTGAATGCAGAGAAACTCACAGCTAATAGGAATAGAAAACAGCAGAGGCATTCCACACCCCTGGCAAAGAGCAACTGAAATCACCGGTGCAACATCCTGAGAAATCCAATCTGCCACCTCCTTACACCTGGGGGAAAATGTCAAATGTCCTCTGTTACAATATCTGAACAACTTGTGCAATGTTATCAATAGAGAACAATCTGCAATTGATTTTTTTCTAGTTTCCTTTCTGTTAGCTATTTAAGTGAATTCATGGTATGATGGTGAGTACCCAGAATTAAGTGATGAAAGTATCAAACCGTTTTACATCAGAACTCTCACTGATGACAGAGACTCTCAAAATTTGAAGAGTCATCCATAGCTTTGCAAATAACTGCTCACATACTCTAATGGAAAAGTGTTATTTTGTGCTAGAAAAATAGTACATAATTTTGTTTCAATATGTTTATGTGACCATAGTATCTTCAGGTTGAAAGGGCTTCCCAACTACTACCAAATATTAGCCCAACAACAGGTGCTGGCCTCAGAGGAAGATTTTCAGGTTCACAATAAAACAAGAACTCTAAGGACAGTGTTGTCAGTTCTTCAATAAAAGCTAAAGGATTATACATATGCTCCTTGACGTATGATGGGGTACACCCTGATAAACCCATCGTAAGTTGAAAATATTGTAAGTTGGAAATGCATTTAATACACCTAGCCTACCAAAGATCATAGCTTAGCTTAGCCTACTTTAAACATGCTCAGAAGACTTACATTAGCATATGGTTGGGCAAAATCATCGAACACAAAACCTACTTAATGACAAAGTGTTGAGTAACTCACGTGATTTATTAAATAATATACTGACTATGAAAAAAAGAATGGTTGTATGGGCACTTGAATGGCTTCTACCAAACGGCATATCACTGTCCCACCATTGTGAAGTGGAACCATTGTTAAATCAGGGACTGTCTGTATTTGGACGATTGTTGTTTAACCTGTGATTATACCTATTACACTTTTTCAGTGTTAAGATACCCTTTGCATTTTTTTTAAATGAAACGATGGTGATAGCTGATGATTTTTTTTTTAACTTGGGGGAAAAGGTTGACAAGCTGAAAATGGTAACTACTGATCTAACCCAAACCTTGATCTAGTATTTGAACCCCCTCCTCTATTCTTCTGTGGTGAGTTCATTTAGTGTTTGCCAGAAAGGAGGAATGGGCCATCTCCTGAAGGGCATGCCTCCAAAGACGATGCCCTCAGAATGCTCTTTAATGTCTCTTAGAACATCCAAGTACTCAAATACTCTTCACTGAGGATGTATCTCTCTAGAAATCTCCCTAATGGTCCTGTTATAAATTTGGTACCTGAGAGGAGGTAATTAACCAGAAAATATGCAGAACTGTTTCATTTTTTGGTAAGGTTTTTCAGATATATTCTAGATAATTTTAATCATCCTCTTTACCATATATGCATTAGAAAGAATATTGTTAAAATGAAAAGATCTTTGTTGAATCAAATTACTTCCTTCCCCTTCTAATGATTTTTCAGTTTTGAACAATTCATTCAATGGAATAAAATCCCAGCAGGAGAAAATTGAAGTGTATTTTGAATTTATTATAATAGTATTAACTGGTGCTTGGGAAAATAAGTTGACAATAATTTAAAGTGGCCATCCTCTGAACTGTGATCCTTAATCCTGACAGCTCGTACCATTTCATAGCCACTGTGTTAAATTATTATTGTAGTTGCCAATCCCTTGCTTTGTAGAGTATTTTAGTTTACAAAGCTGGTTCATATTCTGGGCTCACTTAATCCTGATGATAATCCTGTGATATAGGCAGGAGAGGTTTTTACCTTTATTTTGTAGGTGGTAAACTAGAGCTCAAAAATAGCCAGTCACTTGCCTATGCTCCAGCAACTTAGCAGGGCCAAGGTTCAATCCCAGGTCCCCTGATTCCAAATTCCTAGCTTTCCCACCAAACCAGAAAAACCTCTCTCCAGGTACAGGGATAAATACTTTTCCTCTTATCTTCAGGTTTGCTAACATCTGATGTTAAATCCACGAAAGAGAAGGTACATCAAAGAATACATGATCAATGATGAATCTCTGGTAAACAGACTTTCAGGTCAATTTGTTCTATCTAAATAGAGCCAAGCAAACAATAAGATCAGCCCTCTACTGTTCTGTGTACACATGAGCCCACAGTAAATATTGTTGACAGGCCGCTATGACAAAGTCAGCACACAAAACTTGTAACTATAAAGACATGATACTTCTGACTTGGTACAAACCCACAGAAGAATCTCAGTAGAAATTCTGGAGATATATATATGTTTATACATTTACATTTACATCTGTGTGTAATATCTGTCTATCTATCTATCTATCTATCTATCTATCTATCTATCTATCTATCTATCTATCTAAATACATGTATATAGGTGGCATATAGAATTTCTCCCAAGTTAACTTGGGATTTCGGAGTGACCAACCCAGAATGAGCTTTCTCTCATATTTTTTTCTTTCACAAGAGAGATCAGTTCAGAATAGTAATAGCAATTAGTATTCTGTAAGCAGCAACCCATCTTCAGCTGCAGTGGCAGGATCCAAACAGCCTAAGCCAGAATCCATATGACAGGAGCTCAGTTCTTTTTATTTATTTATTCTAAACACATGTGGTCTCTGCAACTCAGTGGCTTGGGATTGTTATTATAAGGGCAGGATGACAATTTCTGCAAAGGAAAATGGTTATTTGCTTAGCTAAAGTTTAAGGCTGCTAAACAGACTACTATGAAATATAGAATTAGCTTATCCTTTTACCTGCTGGCTATAGCAAGTCAGCTATGTTCAACAGTTTCTCAAGGACAAGAGAGAATTCGTGCTGGCTTTCTATCAAGAAGCTAACTCCAAATAGACAAGAGAAACAAAAGCAAGAGCAGGACCAATAGATAAAAGAGCCCTTGTTAGTGGACTAAAGCGGTTGCTACAAATAGGACAGCGGAAGGAGAGTTGGGAGGGGGAAGAGTGAAGCAAGGTCAAAGAAGGATGATATCAATAGAATATCTCCAAATAGCACAGAATGCAGCAAGAAGTAGCAGCAGATGTCAGTCCAGCCCAATGTCAACCCCCGTGGAGCTATGTAGAAAGACTTGGAAAGAAACAGCATCGCTGCAGTTGGTATTAGGAGTAAAGAGACAGCAGATGATACCTTTCTCCCCATGAATTGAAAGCCATGACTTGCCACTGGCCACAGCCTCATCTCCTTTCTGCCTGGCCCCTTTCAAGCTTTTAGGGTATTTTTCTCTTTATTTCAGATCTTTACTCCCCTCCTTTCCTTTTGATTTCTTTTCTTATTCCAGACTCTCTGGCTGCCAATTCTGATTCCGATCGTCACCCCACTGGCTGTTTCTTGCCTATGCCACCAGGTACCCTGGTTCCAGATGCTTACTCTGGCCTCAGCAACATTCCAGGACTGATGATACATATCCAGGAGAATATATTTACTGCGGCACTCAAAAAATTCCCATCGTGATTTTAGACATTACTGGCATGGATTGACTTTCATAACTGTGGAGAAAAGCCAAAAATGTATAAAGGAAGTCTGTTTTCAGAGTTCATATCCCTTAATTTTAGTGAATGGATGTGGGTGTGTTGAAAACTTAGTTTCTTAAGAACTGCCTAAATTTCATAATTATTTCATTTTCATCCGCTCACAGATGGCTTTGCCCTGGGTGTAAAAATTGAAGAGCCAATATAAAATGATGCTACCTTTACTCTGGCAGTTAAATTTTAAATTTCAAACATTGGTTTTCAGAACCTTGGAGAGCATCAAGCTCAGCCCTCCATTTCCCTCACTGGAGCCAGCTCAAGTGTAGGCTGATTTCTCCTGTAAAAATGTGAAATAAGAAATAATGAGATAAGTTGACAGTGAAGCTAGTAAATTCTGTAACAGAAATGCCTTCCGCAATGACCTATTTTTATAGTTTAAGTTTCCGTTATATAGTGTTGTGTAGCGCTTAAGAGGATGGATGTGGAGCCAATGAGATATGACTCAAAGTTAGATTCTGCCAAATCCTAGTTATATAACGCTGGGCAAGCTGATCTCCCCGAGCCTTAGCTCTTCTAGTCTGTAAAATGGAGCTGCAAAGAGTAGCTACTTCGCAGTGTTGAAGTTCTGATTACATGAGATAATGCCTGTAAAATCTTCTGTACCTAGGTGGCACTCACTGCTTTCTCCATGCCTTCAAATGGGTTGTTTCTGGTCTGCTTGGCAACAGCTGTAGTCACCAGTACTGCGGGCTTGCTGTGGGTGGGGGATCTGGACTGCCAGTAGAGATGACATACCCAGGATGTAACGAAGCAGACCAGTGCTAGCCTTGGCAGTTTCCACGTGTGCTGGAGGAGGAGCTCCATGCTAACTCGTCCACTACCTCTAACTTTTACTTGCATGCGCTTTCTGGTTTGCCCATGTCAGTCGTGTTATTAGCTATTGATAGTGTTTTCCTGCTTTTCCCTGTGTCCCAGAGACAACTGGATCATACATTCATTTGTTCATTTCACATATATTAGTTAAACATTTACTTAGTGGTAGGTATCACGCTAAATGCTTAAAACTCATTTATGCTGGAGGTTGCAAATTTTTTTTTGTGTGTGAAAAATCAGACCTTGGCGATGACCTTGAGCAGTAAGGTGTAAATAACTCCCACAAGCTTAAAGTTCCAATAATGGAATACTAGGCACAAATGGTTAAGATCTGGTGATGAACAAAAAAAACCTGGTCCTTTTCTTCTTAGGAGGAGATTTCTCACCATGGGAATCTTGGTGCAAGTTAGATCCCACCCTCACTATTGAGGAGCTAAAAGGGTGAGACTACTCATTTCTCAGTCTTCCTTGCAGCTGGTGTCTGGCACATGACCTAGATTCAGCCAATTGGACTCACCTGCTGCAGATTTCAGATTAGGATCTGGTGATACAAAAATGCAGGTAGAGTGAAAGATTCTTTCTGGTGGCAGCAGTGGTAGCTGCAAAATCCGATTTCCAGGGTATCCAAGAGCGGTGGTACTGGCATCAATGCCCAGTGCTCAGTGCTAGCATTGTTGGGGCTGCAGGTTGCTGCTCATGTCTAATGTGACTGCACATTGGAATCAGCCAGGCTGGCATAGTAGCATGATTGGGCCTGTGGTTCTTCCTGTATAGTCTCCCTTTGTTCCTGTTCACTTCTTCTTCTTCTTCTTCTTCTTTTTTTTTTTTTGACAGAGTATCTCTCTGTTGCCCAGGCTGGAGTGCAGTGGTGCGATCTTGGCTCACTGCACCTCCGCCTCCGGGATTCAAGCAATTCCCCTGCCTTAGCCTCCCAAGTAGCTGGGACTACAGGTGTCCACCACCACATCCAGCTAATTTTTGTATTTTTAGTAGAGATGGGGTTTCACCATATTGGCCAGGCTGCTCTTGAACTCCTGACCTTGTGATCCGCCCGCCTCAGTCTCCCAAAGTGCTGGGATTACAGGCATAAGCCACCTTGCTCGGCTGTTCCTGTCCATTTTCTTATGGCTGTTTTTGTAGCCCTCCTGGAAATTCCATATCATCTTTTAAATAATTTTTTTCTTTTCGCTAAAACCAGCTAGTCAGTTTCTATTTTTGCAGCTAAGAATCTTGACTGCTTCACCAGAGACCCAAATCCCAGATCCATACTTGAAAACTCTTGGGCAAGTGACTTATTCTCTACATGCCTCAGGCTTCTTATCTGTCAAATGGACACTATGGCAGGGGAAAGAGTGTACACGAAGTGTTTTCATATCATATCTGGGACATAGTAAGTGCACAATCTATGTTTGCTCTTATTGACATGTTTAAAAAATAATGAGGACAGGACAATTCAGAAAGATGGCAAATCTTGTGAGCAAATCTCTTGACTGTAACATATGCTACTCAAACGGAAGAAAATGACCAACTTTATTTTAAATTATTTCAGTAATTGAGAATATGAGTGCTCTATAAGGTGGCAGGCTTACAGTGCTTTAGGCTAATATAATTTCTTTCTCTCTTCATGGCATTAAATGAAGTTTCCAGATACCTGTTTTTTTAAAATCTCAAATAGACACTAGATAATAATGACTAGCATTTTTTTTTCTTTTTTTTGACTGACTGAATTTTTAAATTACCACTCAATATTTAAGGATACATATATACAGATGTAGAAGGCTGAGGTATAAGGACCCTCAAAAATTCATCTATTACAAGCTCCCATGATTAGCTAGTATGGTCCTAAACATTCAGAATTTAAATTTGCCTCTCCTGTTTGCAAATATCTCCATTTATGATTCTCACATTTCCTGAAAAGAATTGAATGTCCACCATTGTTCCAGGGGTGGCTGTGGTAGCCTCTCGTTATTCTTGAGCCTTTCTGTTCTGGAACTTGTGTCTTATATGCAAGCTCAATCTTTTTAAAGCTAACAAAACCAAATGTGCTTTGTACTGTTTATTGTCAAAATCAGCTTAAACCAATAGATGGTAGTCTTTTGAGATATTTTGTTATGGAGAACCATGACAGACATGGAGATAGAATTAATATAATAATCTTTCATGTGAAGCTAACATCATTTTCTTTTTTTTCTCTCTTTCCTTCCCCTTCCTTCCTTCCTTCCTTCCTTCCTTCCTTCCTTCCTTC